>NC_133484.1:15649082-15772920 GCF_025370935.1 Choristoneura fumiferana
TTAAATGTATAAGGTAGCAGCAACCAAGACAGCTAAAAGTCCTATACTTTTTTTTTTATGCGCGTTTTTTAATCGAGATGTTCAGAAGGTCATAAATTGTAAAATATTTATTTTCGCATGTGGAATTTAATGAGCTCATTGTAACTATGGTAGCGATGAAAAAGATTGTAACAGATAAAATTACTTTAATTGTGCCGAAGATATTAGGTGTTTTCAATTGACCCCACATAGTGTTTCAATTGTCAGTCATGTGTGGTATTGGAACCACTCTGCCCAATATCTTTATTACGTTATGGTCAAATAACTATGGGTGATAGACTTTCAAGTTCATCTTATTTAGGAACCAGATAACTAAGCTTAAAATAATTTAGTCTACATCTTTCTAACCATAAAATAAAAAAGTTACAGGCGATTAAAGCCAAATCGTTTCAGTTGTCCCCGGTCTACTCTATCGATTTAGGCGCACTTTATAAGAGAATTGTCACTTATAAGTAGTACTTGTACTATTAACTTATTCTGTGCTTAAGTATAGTCAGCTTACAACGCTCTCATCAGACTAATTAACACTTACAATAGTCTTGTTAATGCTTTTGTAATACCAAAATACCTTACAATGGCATGGTACAAGGACAATAAGACATATATATTGCTCTGTGGAAGATCTTTGTAGGAGTATTTTATATCCGCGCAGACGAAGTCGCGGGCATAAGCTAGTGTACTTAATATAAATACGGATTACTAATGTATGGGCAAAAAACTTTTCCCAAAGTACCTATCAGTTATCACATCCCAAAATACATATTTTACTCAAATTATCATTGGCAAAAAATCCTTGCTAAACAACTTATTACGCAATTTTAGTAGTAATTTTTTTCTGCACATTATTGTTTCAAAAATAATTACTTAGTCATGTTTCATATTACCAAGAATTATTTAGTCAAATGCATCGTTTGGCATAGAGCACTCTTCCGAAATATTGCATGGCCGCAGTTCTAACCTAACCTACTTTTCTGATAGCAGTTCGTTTCTGTGGGGATGCAGTTCTAACATAGCCAAACTACTTTTCTCGGTGGTAGCAGTTGGTTTCTGTGGTTGGTTCGTGTGCGAAGTGTATAATTACTTATAAAACTTGAAAATGTATAATTACTTATGCCAAATGATAATTTGAACAAATGATTAAAATGCGAATTTTTAATATGCTAAAGATTCGTTTGGGAAATGAAAATACTGCTAATAAGTTTTTTGGTAAGTGAAATTTGGCGAAAAATATTTTGCCGAAACAGCAGTAGGTAGGTACCTACACCTATAATATACTCATAGACGCATGGGAAATAAACTACTTATTTAAAAGTTTGAAATTCAAAAGAGTCCGTTTTAAAGGGGCAAAAAATGTACCTGCAACAAAGGGAAGGGTGAAATAATGCCCTATCGGAGGGTCCGCTTTCACAATCGATACGCGGTATTAAAGGGACCCTGCTTTTTGTGCGTCCTGTCCCCTTGTATGTAAAGTATTTTTTTTTATAACATTTTAGATTCTCTTTGTGTGCTACAATTATGTTGTAAAAATGCTTCCAGCTGCCAGTAGGTTTCTCACAACTTATAAACCACGATAGTAAAGTAAACTGAGTAAGTACTATTCATATCATTAGGTAAGCCGCCTATTGCTTACCTTGGAAAATCTCTATATATCTGTGTTTTCTGTACTGCTTACTATGTGTTGGTGTTCAATAAAAAGTTATTGTATTGTACTGTATTAGGTATGAGATTTTGCCTTTGGTTAGACTGGCTCGATCAAACAATACTTACAGCAACTGCTTCATGAGTTCGAGCAAGCAAAGCCGCTAGTAAAATTGTATACTTACCCAATGTTGTTTGACGACATTTGCGTAGAGAAGAAATATTGAGCGTAATAAAAATTACTTAACCAAACCTTTAAACTTGAAACATAATAAATCATACACGGCTGTGGGGAAGGGCCAGAACAGAATAGAGATCTCTCTCCAGGGGGATGTTATAAATGGGGACCGAGACCGAGACCGCAGGTAGTGTCGAAAGTTGTATACCTATATGCGTCCGACATGACTGAGAAACTACGGTAGCGAGATGCAGGACGTTAGAGTTTCTATATTTAATGACTAGATGGCGCTAAGTCGCTACATCGCTTTCGCTATTGCACACCATGAATCATTGCCCACTACCAATTGTCCGCTATCAAATGCCTTTACCCTCTGCTCTGTACGCAAAGGCGACAGCCTGTAGTAGGACATCGTGGACCACAGTGTTACCTGCGTGCGGCTTCAGGAATTTGCAACAGCCCGTCGATGGCGTTGAAATAGCTGTCGGCCAGTGGCAAGCCGTTGGCAGCAGTTGCTCCGCCAAGTAGGGGACGAGGCCTCACAATATTGATACCACGACAAGCACTTTAACAATGACTAAACGACTAACTCAAACCGTTCAGGGCCCACTCTATACACATGGCCAATGTGCGCCACGCACGATACAAAGCTTACTTCCAATTGTCTACCATCAATATCTACCATCATGCACATTATTCCCTGTACACAATGACAATCGACAGCAGTGAGACATTGTGTACCAACCAAACCTACTGGAAACTCAATACGTGTTACCTGTAGCTTCAGCGATTTGCAGCAGCCCGTCGACGGCGTTGAATGAGCTGTCAAACAGCGTTTGGTAATAGTCGGCCAGCGGCAAGCCGACCGGCAGTTGCTCCGCCAAGTTGGGCACGAGGCCGCGCACGTCGGACACCACACCGCGCAGGCCGCCAATCACGTCGTTCTTTATGAAGTCTTGCACGTCCTTCAGCTTGCTCGTGAGCAGGCCCGAGTACTTCCCTTGAAGACAAGTGAAATGAACATAAGTATTAAAAAATTGGTCAAGTGCGAGTCGGATTCGTACATGAAGGGTTCCGGAAATAGTTCAGTGTGCAAAAAATGTTGTGCAAAGATGATCGTTATATTTACGTATAAGCTATCTTATTAAATTTGACTTGAATAGTACAGTACCACTACCATGAGTTTACAGTGACCGTACTCGATAGCGACGGCGTAAATTATTTGTAGAGGCGCTGTACAATTTTCCATACAAATAATTCGCTATCGAGTACGGTCACTGTAAACTCATGCATGGTAGGTAGTGGTACAGGTAATTCAGCCTACAGTACCCTTAGTGTAAGTTTTCGGTTATAAAATACGTCTCGATTGCGTTCGCGTTAAAATCTCAATTTGTATGGAAACACGAACATCGCCTCTAGCGGAACGTTTGCGATGTTCGTGTTTCCATACACTAAGGGTAGGTACAGAACAAAAAGTACCCATAGACAGAGTAGGTAGGTACATACATAGTAGTAGGAAGGAACATCCAATTCGGCAACACGTTAGTTATAGGTACTTACTTAGGTGTACCTATCAGTAGGTACCTACGTCTATATCAGTATGTAGGTATTTTTACTACCATGCTGCTATGTAATTTTTTTATTGGCAAATAAATAAACCATTATTTCACTACATTTTGCGACAGCCAGGTTCAATTGAAGTTCATTGGTTGATAATACTCATAGGTACTTCTGCTAGGACTACCTTGGCAGGAGTCCAGTGTTATCATGATATAAAATAAAATATACCTATGTTAGATTTTAGGGCAAAGCTAATCTCATCTGTACACTGAAATACACTTACCTAGCACGGCTCGCGAGGTCTCAGCCGACACGACGCCCGTGAGCAGCGGCACTCTCTTCCCGCTCTGGCCGAGCTGCTCCGCCGGGTGCTGCTCCACCAGCGGTGGCAGCCCGCGCAAGTCTTCCTTGCCTTCCACACGCGCGCCGGCGCCTAACAAGCACAACCAATTTACTTGGTGTACGCTTAGGGAGAGCCCCTACCACCACCACCCATTAATTAATTTTATTTGACCGATAAATGTGATGCCGTCTCCGCCTATTCGCACAAAACAAACAGACACGGCATCAAATTTATCCGTCAGATAAATTTAACCAATGGATGGTGAGACAGGGGGGGGAAGTGTAATAGTGTAAAGTGTGTAATGTTCCATATATGACACATTAACACGTTAAATATCCTATTCTAATCCACGCCAAACCTATTTAACCTGTGCCTGACGGTGCTGACATCGGTTAACTAGTATTGCTGACTGACCTCCTTAGAGGGAAAAATGTAGTAGATAAGTAAGTATTAATTTTATTCGTAGGTATTAAACCTGACTTAAGTCAGGTCTATTCAGCTTAGTTTGGAAAATTAATTAAAGCTAGTTTGAAGATGATTTTGCGTGAATACTTTGTTGGTGTATAGCATCGAACTAACTAACTAAATCATGAGCCACTTTGGATTTTTTTTAATAGATAACCATTATTATTTACAATTTAAGTATACACATGAAACAGAAAAATTAAAAAAGAGTTAAGTAAAAAAGAATAGAAAAAGTAAAACTAACTTATTCCAAAATAGCTTAAATCAAATATAGCTTACCTGACCGACCAGAGATCTCTTCTAAGAATTTTTCAGTATCAACCATGTTCATCGCTAATTCCGAATCAGCCTGCACAAAGAATAAGTTAAATATAAATTATAAATATTTATGTTCGTTCGTAGTGTAAGTACCCCAAGAGAAGAAAAATAAGTAAGAACTTACCTAAAGGAACTTTTGTCAGCAAAGATAATGAATACAGCCAAAGTGCAAAAAATATGTATGTTATGTATACACGAACTTAATTTCCAAGCAATAAAGTCCTGTATACATATTTTTGGCACTTTAAACGTATGTATATATATTTGTTGCTGACTATACAGTTGTATTTTTGTAGCACTTTATGATGGGTTATATCTCAAATCCCTGGTTAGGGTTAACTACAAAAACACGAGTTAATTGCTAATCCAAGGTTATCAAAATCAAGTATAGAACTGTCATCTCATCTTTAACCCATAATAGGGTTAGGTAACGAATATTTTTTTAACCCTAGACCATGCAAGCGGCACTTACCAAAACAATATTTTCTGCCGGCATCTTCCGCAGGCACATCAAAAGTTTTTCAGGAGGAGACACAGGACAGTTAGTTTTCTGTGCAAGCAAGCGGGCATGCTTGTTCGGGTCGGGGCGGACGGCGCCGGGCGACAGCGGCGTGCCGGACAACGCGATGACACCCGTGGCCGCGCGGCCCTCCGAAGACAGCGCCAGCAGCGACGCCGCGCTGCCGCCCGAACCTTGGCCCATCACGACCACGCGTTTCTTGTCTCCGCCGAAGAATTCAATGTAGTCGTTGATCTATTCGATAAGCGGAAATTAAGTAGATATGGTAGTTTCACAGGGGTAGGTCTATGTCCAACAGTGGATGTCCTTGGCTGATATAATGATGATGATGATGAATCAAGTTCTAATCTTAGTCAGATATATATTTATAGTACCCCTGAGTACTTACTCGTACTTGGATTATGTGAGCACTGACTTTGGAGTCCTATTTAAGCAGCTTAAGTAGCATTTTAACGTGATGCAGATAGGTGATATTTTTAAACAAATCTTAACAGAATAACCATATTCTAAACGTAGTGTGTGTGTGAGTGTGTGTGTGTGTGTGTGTGTGTGTGTCTTTGATGTGGGTCATTGTTTCTTAAATATATAACAAAAAGTTGGTTGTTTACCCATGCCATAACAGCTCGCATATCAAAGAGTCCAGAATTTCCAGAGGCATCCCGCTGACCAGTGCTCAAGTACCCGAGCGACCCTAGCCGGTACTGCCCAGACACTATAATGGTATCTTTTAAAGCCAAATGTTGACCCTGAAATCAAGACGAATATTTAAAATGCTCTGCCTACAGACAGCTTGTTCATCCGACTAGTAATTAAACTATCTGTTGCCCACGGTTTCATTTGCGTCTATCTCCATGCTAAATTTCATCACGATCGGTTGAGTACTTTAGGCGTGAAAGCATTGCAAACAAACACACTCACTCGTATAAATTTACAATATTAGCAATAAAGATTAAAAACAATTAAAGTACTTAAGTACATAAAAATTGATCATAATTAACTTACTCCGTAAGCAGATGTTGATCCGGTTCGGTAGTTGCCTCCGTGAATGAAGAAAATGACCGGACTGCCTTAAGACAAAAATAGTTTTACAAAATCGTATTTTACTCGTATATATAAGTACCTACAGTCAAACAAACTGAATCGCCTACTAGGATGGAACCTTTGTGCTACTGATGTAGCATTGACATTCCGTACATCTGCCAAGAAATCATAGCGAAATTGATTACGATAAGGTCACACTGGTACACGATTCAATTTCCTGGACTGTAAACAAAAACTTCCAGAACGGAACAAACAAATAAAACAACCATTGTCATAGTCATAGTCAACGGAAATTAGTGCAGCGCAGCAATGTTCTTTCCTTACTCTCAGCCTACCTTCTTCTTCTCCGGGCATTTTGGGCGAGAACACATTGAGACACAGGCAGTCCTCGTGTCCGATGACGCGCCTGGGGTTGCTGGGGTCAGGCTGCACGCAAGGCTGGCAGTAACTCGTGGCATTGATGTCGCCCGACAGCATGCGTCGCACTGGCCGCTGGAACCGCCGCGGACCCACCGGCGGCTCCGCATACCTGGATGATTTTCAACTTTTTAGTTTAGGAACATTTGAAGCTACTAAGTACCTGCAATGGTACCTGGCGGCGTCGTCTAGACGGACTAGTTGGGTTACACATCAATTTGTTATGCCATTGCCAGTCGCTCACTCACGTGATAAAAATATGTAAAGTTAAGCCTTTGGTTAGCCCAGGTTAGCCTACTATTAGGTTGCTTTTTATACAGATATTTTCCTGCAGGATCGGGAGAAAAGCTCGAAATATCAACCGCTTGGTTCAAAGACATTCAATTTGGCGCGGGCTTTTTGCGAATCCTCCATGGAATTTCTAATTCAATTGCTAGACTTTATATTGTTTACGCATGCAAAGGTTAGGTACGTACATATGTGCGTAATTAATCATTCAGTGTTTTTTTTTTAAGTCGGCCCTGCCCTGCGTTTACCTGCAGTAATCTCTCTTTTTACTTCAAAAAAGGAGGAGGTTCTATGTTCCAATGTTTGTATTTTTTTTATGTATGTTCGCCGATTACTCAGTCAATTGTGGACCGATTTTCAAAATTATTTTTTTATTCGAAAGGGTATTCTTCTGAGGTGGTCCCATTGTCACCAAATCAAGATCTGATGATGGGATCCTAGGGAAATCGAGGGCAAACCTCAAATTGTATAGGCACACCTATGGCAATTTTGGCATTTTTAGCATTAAGATGAGCATTTACATTTAGAAAGTATCATTTGGTAACCTGGACCTGATGAAGAAGACCGTAGATGACCAATGGAACTCATCAAAGCTAAGTAATGCTCGCTCGTCTATAAACGATCATGATTAATATACCTAGATAAGCGACTAAGAAGGAGCTTTAAGTTAATGATTTTTTCGAACTGATCTGATACTGAAGCCGGAAGGTAGGCAACGGAACTCTGTTATAAAACAACGGAACAAAGCCGTGTTTGGGCTTCAAGGAATCGTTGTGAGATGTACTTTGGCTACGAATCACTCATCATCATCATCATCATCCCAGCCTATATACGTCCCACTGCTGGGCACAGGCCTCCTCTCAGAACAAGAGGGCTTGGGCCATAGTTCCCACACGGGCCCAGTGCGGATTGGGAACTTCACACGCACCATTGAATTGCTTCACAGGTTTGTGCAGGTTTCCTCACGATGTTTTCCTTCACCGCAAAGCTCGTGGTAAATTTCAAATGTAATTCCGCACATGAATTTCGAAAAACTCAGAGGTGCGAGCCGGGGTTTGAACCCACGACCCTCTGTTTGAGAGGCGATAGGTCAAACCACTAGGCCACCATGGCTCTTGAAAATACTTGAACACTTGAAAATATTTTTCCCAGCAGGATCGATTGAAACCTAGTAAGTACCTATGTAGGTGAGGTAGACGACTATTGTTCCATTCCTGCTGGCTCGTGCTGAGGCACCTACTACCTTACCTACCTAGAAAAATATTTTGAAGTGTTTTGTAGTCGGTTCGATTTTTTGTTATTTTTTTGGAGTCGGTTTTACTTTTTTGTTAATTAAATAGGTAGACGAATACGATACCCTTTATCAGTCAGTTTTTAATTGAACTAAATAAATTGTTCCAGTGATCTAGTGAATATGCGGTGGTAGGCATGCTGTAAAATTAAATATCAATCCGAAGCTCACAAAACTGCAGAAACAAACAAATGAAAACTCATTTACTTACTTACAATAGAGGGAGAGCGGACTGCAAAATTTCGTACCTAATTGATACCGCGATGAAATGCACAATGGTTTCCCATCAAACTGATGCTAAGTCCGAATTTGATAGTCTGCCGCGGCGGAACTTGCCGAAAGTACCAATAAAATTGTCACATCCGGTACGAAAAAAGGGGCATTATTTAACCCATCTGATACTGAAATAATAGTCATGGCATCAGTTAGGGATATCAAATTCGGACTTAGCATCAGTTTTATGGGAAACCATTGTGCATTTCATCGCTTTATCAAGTAGGTACGAAATTTTACAACAACTAATTCATATAGACACTGATTAAATAAGTCGGTATTTTTAGTAAACTTGATTCTGGCAGGAACTGCTTATCGTAATTTCCTGTTGTCTCGCTTGACATTGAGTAATGCACCGTATTTTATCATTTAGGTACTTATATCTCTCAACTTTAGAACTAAATAAATAATTCAGCGTGTATTAGGTAATTATTTGAAAACATAATATTAATTAACAAACTAAATAACATTAGAGTCATTTATAGTCCATACCTAATAATTAAAGGTACCCACTGTGTTTGGTGTATTCTCATAGTTTGATTCTGTCAAGTTATCACAAATATGGCATAATCTAGAAAGTATATTACATGAAAGTATATAGTAGATTGTTGTACCAAGCAGAAAGTTATTTATTATTGCACCGAGTTCCGATTTGCAATTTTTAAAAAGCACGAGGGCAATATAAATTCTTAATGCGAGGTGAATAATCTGTTTTTCTTTTCTTTTTTTTTCTTTTTACAGGTATAATCTTTTTAATTTAAGATTAGAAGCTGAGGTTAATCAAGTAATTATGCAATTTTTATTGAAATAAACAGTTTAAAGTTTAAGTTTTTTTTAATAGACGAAAAAAACTAACTAACTAGCACTTTTGTAAGTTTACATTCGCACTCTCAAAAAATGACCACGGAAAATTCGCAAGGTTCCCGCCAATTTTTTTTTTTAATTTCTTACTTTTTTTGGCAGAATTAGTATATATAGCAGATATTTTTACCCGCGATCTGTCAAATTTCGGATGGGCGCCAGGTTGGCCAACCAAACACACAAAGCTTTTTTAAATATACCTACGGCTACTTACTATTTTTGGTAGGATTGGTACAATTTCAATTTTTAGTAAGTACGCAATCTGTCAAATTTCATAAGACCGTCAGGTTGACCAACCTAACACTAGATTTTTTTACACTATGCAGGCTAATTTTATAGCAAAAATACTCGTGTTACCTATCTGGTCGTGCAATTTAAAAAACAATCTAAAAGAATGCAATAAGGGATTAACACATTCACAGTTTAGTTTACCATAATATGGTACGCGAAAAACTGGTTGTAAGATATCGTGTGTTTATAATTTGGATAATTACTTAAGTATATTCTAGTGTTGAGTTCATTGCAAAAATATTGAAATTTTATTTTGAGAACAGGAACGCAATGAAGTACCCTATGGAACAATTAACGAATAAAATATAAAACATTTAGGGGCTGTTTCACCATCCATTGATTAGTGATAACCGACGGTTAAATGTGTTGCCGTCTCCGTCTATTCGAACAAAACAAATAGAGACGGCATCACACTTAACCGCCAGTTAACACTAATCAATGGATGGTGTTGGTGAAACAGCCCCTTAATATAATATACTTTAGATTAACAAACACATATTTACTACGCAAAATGTGATATTACTATGTATTTCTGCCAAGCAATAAAGATTAATAAAAAAGGGTATCCATAACACTGGCAACCATACACAGAAACTTATAGTCTTAATAAAAAGTTGTATATCGTAAACTTAAATATAATAACATATATACCTAGGTAAGGTATATCTTTCAGGCGAAAAGTCGTGAGTTTGAGCCCGGGCTTGCACCTCTAATTTTTTAAAGTTACATTTGAAATCTATTAGACCTTTACGGAGAATGAAAAAATAATGAGGAAACCTGGACACACCTTCGAGGAAATTCAATCCCACTCCAAATCCCAATCCCACTTCATCCGATCTAATCCGCACTGGACCAGCGTGCACACTACCGGCAAGACCCACTCATTCTGCGTGGAATCTTGTGCCCTACAATGGGGCATTTATGGGCCGTCAACCATCCTGTCCCCTTAACCAACTTCCATCAATAATTACGTCTTCAATTTCGTAGTTCAAGTTCAACATACCTGATGCCCATGAAACTGTAGTACCCCAGCCTGTCATTCTTGATCCCCTCGAGGCGGGCGCTTCTTCCGAACTTCTGCACAAAGACTACCGCCGCATCAGGCTCCGGTGGTGAAGCGGGGGCCCCGCCAACGACCGCAGCCACCGGCGCACACAGCGCACACGCTAACAAGCACCACAGAAGGATCATGGTGAGGACAAAGCCGTAGGATCAAGGAAATCAGGGTTCAAATGGAGATTTGTGAAGGTACTGGAATAAAAGACACTAGCTGCTTGTCCGTAGCGGACACGCAGACTGAGGTTCGCACGGAAGCGGTGTTATCTGCCTGGACCGGGAGGGTTTAGCCTTCCGGTATAGTTGACCGTCATTCTTTGCCACTACTCTTATATTCCATAAAACATCAAAGGCTATTTTTACCCGACTGCGAAGAAGGAAGGTTATGTGTTTGACCCGTATGTACAGTCAACGTCATAAATAAGTGATCACTTCTGTACCTTGTCACTTTAACGTCATGTTTGAAAAGCCATACGAAATTGTGTAATGACTGAAAACGACAAGGTACAGAAATGATCACTTATTTATGACGTTGACTGTACGTAATATGTATATGTCTATTCCTATGTCCTCTCCTCTCGTAACATCTACTCAACGGCTCAACCGATTTTGATGCCTACATAAATGATACGTCATAGGATTCATCTTGATGACGCGAGTGACACCGGGACATGAAATTCTTGAAAAGGCAATATTGATAACAGCGCCATCTAACGAGACATTGATCATGAGCTAACCAGGAGCATACGCAGTTGCTAAGCAATTTAAGCTCATCTTAATTCATATGGTGAAATGGAACGGGTGATGAAGCACCGGACTCCTCAATAACGAACGTCTTTGCATCGGAAAAAGCAATTTTCGTAAAAGGTGACGAGCAGTTGACATTGAACTATTGTATCTTAAATCTGTTACACTAAAAAGCGTGAAAAAAAAATATTACAAAAAATAGAACCGACTACAAAAAACATGAAAATAATTTTCTACCAGTCTGAAGTCGGTGCCTCAGCAGTCAGCACGAGCCAGCAGGAGTGATTGAAGCTCAATATACTCGTATAGTTGTGTTGTATTGTAGGTGAGGTAGACGATTATAGGTCCACTCCTGCTGGCTCGTGCTGAGGTACCGACTTCAGACTGGTAGAAAATTATTTTCATGGTTTTTTGTAGTCGGTTCTATTTTTTGTAATATTTTTTTTTTATTTAATTATTTATTTTTAAAGTACATTTATACAAATAAATATTTTGTGAATATTTCAAGCAAACTACCTGTTGTATGGGAGCCCCCTTAAACATTTATTTTGTTCTGTTTTTAGTATTTGTTGTTATAGCGGCAATAGAAATACATCTAATAATACGCCTAGCTATCACGATTCATAAGATACTGCCTAGTGACAGACAGATCCCATGCAATGCAATCATAATCAAAATACATCATCAGCGTCACGATTTTCATCAGATCGATCGTACCGTATATTGGGCCCTGGGCCCTTCTCATATTCAAATTTTAAACAAAAAAACCGGCCAAGAGCGTGTCGGACACGCCCAAGATAGGGTTCCGTAGCCATTACGTTAAAACACACCTACATTCTTAAAATTAATTACCAGAAAAAGAACGTATCTTCACGGCACTTACGTCCTTTTGTTAAGAAGCGCAGTTTTTCGGAAATAACTCAAAAACGGTATATACGTATAAAGTGAACCTTTCCATATTTTTTGGACAAACGGTTTGTAAGATAGAGGGGACCATTTTTGCTAATTTGGGAGCGATTATTTCCGGAAATCTTCACTTAATCAAAAAAGTTTGTCAGAAACCTTAAGTAAGTACTTACTATCTTTTAAAAAGAGCTGTCTAACTATGTGCCATTTTTATTTTTCAATTTCTGTTACGTGTATGGAGTGCCTCTCCCAATAAATATTTATTTTTGTAATTTAACTACAAAACTAAATAGCGGCATAACAAGACATCTGTACCGTACTCCAAATTTCATTGATATACATCTTGTAGTTTTCGAGTAAAATGCCTGTGACATACGGACACTAGACAGACAGACGGACTTGACGAAACTAAAAGGGTTCCGTTTTTGCCATTTTGGCTCCAGAACCCTAAAAAGCCATGATCGATATGGGGAACTTACATTTTAATTATTTAAATTTTATTAGAGCCATCACAAGGCGATTATCGATTATACGAGAGGTTACAAGACAAATTTAAACCAATCATATTATAAGCAGAATCAAATCGAAAGACGTTTCAGTTTTCCTCAATTTGTTATTTATTTATTAAGCTTGCAACATTATTGTGGAAAAACATGCTAGCCAAATTCAACTGTAAGTTGTGAAAGATAAAGCATTGTTTTGCTTAAAAGGCGTTTAGAGGAGGGCTTAACTATTGCTGTCTCATTTCTATCGTGTTGAGTGCTAACGTGCAAGAGTAAATTAAAATAAACTAGTATTTAGTTACTTTATTTTGAGAAAGGCATTCTGTCGATATTTAGGATAGGACGAAGTATTGTGACATTTTTTATTACCCGACTGCCCGAAGAAGGGTTATATTTTTTTAACGGTAATTGTATGTATGTAGGTATGTATGTCCATTTCTTTGGTCCTCGCTGCAGCCTAAACGGCTTGACGGATTTTAACATATGAGGGATCATTGGATTCGTCATAACTGTCGGAGTAACATAGGCTATATTTTTTTTCAATATGGCGTCTGCGAAAAAGAATATGGCGGAGGAATGAAAAAAAAAATTGTATTGTAATAATATGGGTTTCAAATGAAAGCTAATAATTAACCCATTCTAAATATATATGGGTGATAATACTTTTAATCTACCGTTTTCACATAAATATCAAAAAAGTGTAAAATAAAACATTTAATTAAAAAAAAACCCGTCTGCCAAACTAAAAGGAAGAAAATAAGTCTAGTGGTGTAGAACTCTGTTAAATAGCTAATTTAAAGTTCAACTTTCGGGACCCATTTAAATCGTGATCGTGAGGCTCAAAAACTCTTAGTAATGGTTCCCGACTGTTGAACTTTAAATTAGCTAATTAACAGAGTTCTAGACCACTACTTATTTTCTTCCTTTTAGTTTGGGCAGTCTGGTTTTTGATTTTTTTAATTTCTTTTTAATAAGTAACTATTAAGTTTGATTTGCGAGATTAGAAAAAAAATAGAAATTCGGATCCTTAAATAGACCAGGTGAGAAAACATACATTATATATGATAATCGTTTGTAATTCAAAGTAATATTCTAAAAATAATGTAACTTTTAGCAGTATAACCCTTTTTTAAATCTTATACATAAGTACGTCATGAAAATACAAGTGTTGTATTGTATTGGTAATATCAAGTTGGTATGACACGATACGTGATGAAAATATCTACAATTTCGATACTATACTATCCTGAGACTAGCCCTCAACCCCTGTCATATTTTTACATTACATTTTGTAAACTCAATGACAATTAGGAAAAGTTATATTTGCTTGACACTACTTATGTTCAAAATTTCGTAAACTCGGCTTTAGGAGTTCATGTAAGTATAAACATTTCAAGTTTAAGCCTCATGGACAATGTTTAAAGAACTTACTTACTTAAGTAAATTAAAAGGCCGCATCATCAGGGTCACTCAAGCATAGTTGCCATAGTTTTAGATATCACCGGTTTTTTTTAGATCAAATTTTGACTAATTTTTTTTATTCGACTGGATGGCAAACGAGAAATTGGGTCTCCTGCCTGATGGTAAGAGATCACCACTGTCCATAAACATCTGCAACACCAGGGGTATTACAGATGCGTTGCCAACCTAGAGGCCTAAGATGGGTTAACTCTAATTTCACCGGCTGTCTTACTACCACCTGCAAAATTATGTGTACGAATTTTATGTAGTAGTGTGTTTAAGTGTCTTCATCATCATCGTCATCTGCTTAATTCAACTTTTGTCGTCCTTTTTACAATTCATTACGATTATTAAGTAAAATTATAATGTTAAACTTTGTTTCACAGCGCTGATTTACGACAAATTCATAAAAAAATATTACTCTGGAAATGCTTTCTTCCGGTTGGTTAAATTATTTTTTTATTTAAAAACAATCAGCTGAAAAAGAAATTTATATTAATATAAGTACATTTCGCATAGCAATAAAATAATATAATCCAATTGTAAATAGAAATGACAAAATCTGGAGAAAATCTTACATAAATCTTTTATAAAATAACTAAATTGATCTCGTGCGGCTACAACACTGCAGCTTTGGGCGAAACATTTCGTTATTTCGGTTTCGTTGTTTTTGAGAAAACAATATAAATTTAAATACTGTTGAATGTGGAATTCATAAGAAAATCCAATTTGTATTTTTATCTTTGTATAAAACGATTAATTTTTAAGATATCATAAGAATAATATTTCGTCCCATTTTGTGGAATCTCCCCACCCTTGTGACGCCACAGTGTACGTCGCGTTTGCGTCATCATAACGTGAACAGCGCTCAAACGGGGTGGACGTGGGATGAACAAGTGTGCAGTGCATCATTAGAAACATTGTATTTTTTTCAAATGTTTCTAATATCGGAATTATAAAGTACAAAGTATTAGGATAGGTAAATATATTCTTTTCATCCATGTTTTGTTTGGTTGTGTATTGTGTCGTGTAGTGATTTTCTGAATGCTAACATTTTTTGTTTGTTCGCAGGGTTAAAATTATAACGTCGCCATCATGGCGTCGGACGAACAATTTTCATTATGTTGGAACAATTTCCACGCGAATATGTCGGCAGGCTTTCATGGCCTGCTGTCGCGGGGGGATTTAGTTGACGTCACATTAGCTGCCGAAGGCAGACTATTGCAGGCACACAAATTAGTACTTTCAGTATGTTCTCCCTATTTCCAAGAAATGTTCAAGATGAACCCCACTCAACATCCAATAGGTATGTATTTACTCTGGAGTGCCTTTTATTTCTCTCGCTATTATGTGTGCTAACGAGATCTTTTTGTTTCAGTATTTTTAAAAGATGTTAGTCATTCAGCGTTAAGGGACTTATTACAGTTTATGTATCAAGGTGAAGTTAATGTTAAGCAAGAAGAGTTAGCGTCGTTTATTAGTACCGCGGAACAGCTTCAAGTGAAAGGTTTAACCGGTAATCAAAATGAAGAAAGTTCCACGCCATCCAAACCAAAGCCGACCTCAAGGCCAGGCCCGAGGTCGTCACAACAAAGGCAATCTGTTATGACTAAGTTAGAGACTGATTTAGATTCTAAGCCCTCCTCAACTCCAGTAGCAATTAAGCGACCAAATAGGCCATCAATAGCATCAAACAATTCGTCATCTTCACAATCTGGACCTGTGAAACGGAAATGTGTTGATCCACTAGAAGCCGGACCATCAGGATCAGCGAAAGAGGAATTCGTAACGATACCAGATGAAGATGAAAACAACGCTGTGGCACCGAAAATGGAACCTGAATTTGTCAATGAAAGTATGTGGGATGATGACGATGATGGAACTAATAATGACGAAACGAATTTCGGTGAAGATGACTCTAATATGGAAATGACTGGTAAATATCACTTAAAACTTCTAATTTTCATGTTTTGCGTTATGTGCTGCTTTACTAAATTAAGTTCGTATTTCAGGCTTTGATGGATCTACGACAGGCGATGGCAATTTGACTGGAGGCGGGGAAGGCGGCGCTGTAGGCGATGCGCAAGGTAGGTTTGCCTATTTCAGTTCTTGGTCAGGTCAACCAGTGCGCTGTGTGATCTGTCCGAAATTACAGGAAATGATGACTCCAAGATGTTGTCTTGTCATAGTAGTTTATTTAATTCTTTAGTTTCACAATCTTGGATTTGTCATTTCTTGCTTAGCAGTAGAAATGAAATTTGTAAGTTAGATTTAGTGTAGTTAGTAATGTAATTTGCCTGTTGCAGATTTTATTGTAACTGCATTTCAATGCTCTTATTGAAGTGCAGTTTCTTTTGGTAGAATGGTATGGTATGATACGGTAAAGAGGTAACACTGGTAAAAGTTCGTCCCTTTTGGTAAGGTAATGGTACAGGTATTGCCGCTGTTACAGGTATTTTTGTCAAGGTATGGCGGTTTTCGATGAACTTTCTTTTACGTTGCTGGAACGTAAAGTAGAGTACTTCGACCGCTTGGTAAGGTTCTGGTAAATATTGTCATTGAGACTACCTGGTATTATTGTCACCATTGAGATATTGGTAGCGTTCTCGTTGGTGATGAAATCTGTGCGATATTGTGTGCATACATGCAGTGTTGCATAGACTACTAGCAAGTTGCGTGTATGCACACTAGGTACTGAACGGGGTATGATTGTATCGGGCGACACTTACGCTAAGCTTCTACTGCAATAAAATCTAGCTGTACGAAGCTGGTTTGTTGCTCTGTAGAGAATTCTATGGTGCAACAAATCGTGCGCTTCGTACGGCTATTTTGGTGCAGTGGACGCTGCCTTAAGGTAGCATTCCGTGCTTTGCGACCGAGTGAATTTATATGGAGCACGACTGTCGCGCGACGCAGTCGTGGCATCTTAGTGCTTAATATAAATTCATACTAAACTAGGTAGCGGTCGCTAAGAACGGAATGCTACATTAACAGCCATGATAATACAGACTACTCTACGCTAGAAACTATTAGCTGGGCTACTACGAAAGTTCGTATCGTACTGTTGCTCTCGTAGTGTCAAGAGTGACCGCACTACACGAAACTTCCAATTTTCGCAGTAGCCCTGCAGTCATTCATGAAACAAGGTTTTCACAGGCGAAATATCACAGATGGCGTTAGTACCGAGAGGACCATTTGACGTTTGCTTGCGATTGGCTCTTAGTTTTTTTAACCAATCACGAGCAAACCAAACACCTCACGATACTAACGCCATCTAGCGATATTTCGCCTCTGAAAACCCTCACTTTCCACCGGCGAAACTAATTTTGTACGGCGGCGGACGCGTGAATGCAAATTTCAGTTCGTCCTCGCTGGTGGAAAATCTCCATTATGCGGGCTGGTAAGTAGTCACCTGTGGTAATTATATAGCCGGGTACATCCAGTTCTCACTGAGACCGGCATCGGCCAATAAAATGTGATCATTTGCTCTAGGCTGGGTACACTGCGCGGTTTGCGAATAAGTAGTGGCTTACGTAGGAGCCGTTCACGTCGATAAGACTGGGTATACACGTGTGAACGGTTCTACACAGGTATATGCCACTACTTATTCGATAAAAAATCATGCATGACGCCGTGGGCACCCAGCCTGTGATAATGGCCGTGCGATCTTATTACAATTTATTCTATCTTGCGCCAGGCTATGGCTAAGGGCTACCGCGCAATACATTTAACAGCATCAAGTACACAATCGATGCAAGTTACGTATGTATGCGCGGTCTTGATTTTGCTAAAAACAAACAGGTCTTGTATAATAGATGTTGGGGCGAAAATATCTGCGCGAATTCTATCAATCATTAGCACAGTTCCAAATTCGCGGGTCAGCCATTACCGGTAGCTGGCTGTGCTAGCGTTTTCATTCATTGCGCGCGATGTGCACTGTGAGAACGCTCGCAACGCAGTAGCATTGGTCGCATTGGTTTTTTTTAACAAGCCCGTACGTACATCTGCCTGCCATAGGCATGGAATGATTTGTTTCAGCTGGTGGTAGTCTGAAGGTCCTGAACACGCATGATAATTATGTATGATGGTAGGTAAAGAGGAAAGTAATTAATGAACTTTCAATATGAGCGGAGTTGACTGCAAAGATTTGCTGAATGAAAGTGCCTCCTGGACGTCAATGAAGTTGATCGTTGCTAGGTCTAGTTCTTTAGAGTCCACTCCGCTTGTGGTGGAAGGTGAGCAATTAAAACTGTAGCCCGATTTAGAAGAAAAATCGTGCAAATTTCATTATATTGCGGCGCTCCGACCACTACAAAATCTGTGACATTGCGGCCTCGCAATGGAATGCAACTGCAGATTTTTCTTGGAGGTACTAAATGGGCAAGTCCTTATTGCGTTCCAACCGCTACTGGCGGCTACACCCAGTTACAGTCGCCATCAGATATTTCTAAGCGGTAAAGGGTCAAAAATATCGGAACATGCACTATAATTTAAGGTAAGTATTATAGAGTTCGTTTCGATATTATAGATCCGATGGCGACTGTTAGGGTTGAACAGACTAGCGTTTAAGCTCGTTTTTGAAACCGCGTGTACGGACGCACCACTACCATGAGTTTACAGTGACGTACTCGATAGCGACGGCGTAAATTATTTGTAGAGGCGCTGTACATATCTCCATACAAATAATTTTCGCCGTCGCTATCGAGTACGGTCACTTTAAACTCATGGTAGTGGTACTTACTGTACCCTTAGTGTATGTTTTCAGTTACAAAATACGCCTCGGTCGCGTTCGCGTTAAAATCTCAATTTGCACGGAAACACGAATATCGAAAACGTTCCGCTAGAGGCGCTGTTCGTGTTTGCATACAAATTGAGATTATAACGCGAACGCGATCGAGATGTATTTTGTAACCGAAAACTTACAATAAGGGCACTGTACCCTTAGTGAAATTTTTCGGTTACAAAATACATCTCGATCGCGTTCGCGTAAAATCTCTATTTGTATGGAAACACGAACATCGCAAACGTTCCGCTAGAGGCGCTGTTCGTGTTTCCATATGTACAAATTGAGATTTTAACGCGAACGCGATCGAGACGTATTATGTAACCGTAAACTTACGCTAAGGGCACTGGGCACACACAGTATATTATATAAGCTGTGCACAGGTGACAGGCTTATGGGGTCCAAGTGCATAAGGGTGGATCACATTCAATCTGCCGACTGCCCATACATTTCATTGCGGTCTGCGAAACTGCACGCTGGCTGGCGATTGTAAGGGCGCTTTTAGACTAGCGTTTTTTTTTCAGTGTTTATTCGTGTGGTCTAAAGGACATTCTCGCTCGCGCTTATACGAGCTTATATGCGCGTCAACACACGAAGAAAACAAAACCGCACTTATGCGCGCGTGCACATGCTTTCAAAAATGAGCTTATGCGCTAGTCTGAAACCGCCCTAACAGTCACCATCAGTATCGCTTGAAAATGAGAACGCGTGGTTATAGTGCGTACGCAGCCTTAGAATGCAGTAAAGTTCGTCTGTACTTGCTTTAGGCGAGGAGCTAGTTCCCACTTGTCGGATGTAGGACGGGGACCCGAATTTTAATCTGACGGCAGAACATTTTATTTATATGAAGCTATTCACGCTTGCCCGATACGATTTTCTATAGAAATGACTTGACATCCAACACGAAACGGATCCGACACCCGACAAATGGGAACGGGCTCTAAGTTTGCGGGTTAGCCAAGCGGATCCGACACCAGTCAGGTGGGCATGGGGTCTGTATTTAAAGTAGAACTACAGGGCTACTACGAAACTCGGAAACTCGAAGTTCGTATCGTGCCGTCCCTCGCGCTCTCGTATTAAATAGTATGTGTCAGAGGGACCCCACGACACGAACTTGGAGTTTCAAGTTTCGTAGTAGCCCTGCAGGGTACAAGTTTGCCCGCGAATAGGACAATCCTAAGTAGTCCATGGTAACAGTACAACAGTATCTGAAACAATGTTTTAAAATTTCGTGATTTTCGCTCAGTTTAATAAAATACCACAAACAGGACTTATAACCACACGAGTAATATTTACTTCGACGTTTCGACCGATAAGTCCTGTTTGTGGTATTTAATGAAATTGAGTGAAAATCAAAATAAACTACCTATATCTGAATCAGTGAAAAAAAAACAGCGTGTGCTTGCTTAAGTGCTTAGGTACCTAAGCTATCGATAGGTGGCGCTAGCAGGTAGTTTAGTGTGATATTGCTTGAGAGGACGTTATGTTTTATTGATGTCGGTAATGAATTTGTTTCACTACTTTTAAGTGGATGTTTGCAAAGCAACTAGACTGTGCTTAAGCAAAATATGAGGCAGTCTCTGATTAGAAAGAAAGAAAAGGAGAAAGAAAAACATTTATTCTTGACATTGTTACACAAATACACAATAAAAATAAAAATTACTTATCACGGTCACGAAATGGTCCTAAATCAGCATAATGCCATTAGCAACTTGCTAACGGCAAGTAAATATCTTCCCGCAATCAAAACTAGATGGCGCTAGTCGTCGCAAGTAATAGTGGTAGTTGTCTTTATTTGAACTTACGAACCCAGAATAGTATTGTACAACAAGAGCATAAAACGAGCCATTTCACCAGAGTCGTTCATATAGCCACCCGAGCCGGTACGGCTAAATGAAATGGGTTTAAGCTCGAGTTTTACAATGTGAAACTTCGATTGCATGATGAAATAACAACAATTGATGAAATGAATTTTATTTTTCATGCGTTGCTAAATAATTGTAAATATTTAGTTTTCTTCGTAAGACAACTAAAATTGTACCAGATTTAAAATTATAACTAACTTACACGTACTATCTATATAAGCTTTTATTGAATAATTTGTAGTACAAAATAACAATAGAAGCGATAACAAACTAAACCTTAAGTAATTAAAAAAGAGAGGTGGGCCTCTTGGCATGGTGCCCATCACGCAGGCAGCATTCCCGCGCTGAACTGCGATTGCGATTCTTTGCGCGAAAGCTGCCGGCGTGAGGGTTGCCTGTTGCCTCTTAACTTATTGCTGAGCTCCCTGTGTAGCTCCAGCGCACCCTTACCCCAAAGACCTAGTCTCGACGCCGAAAGCAAAGAAATGATTTTGGTGGCCGAGAGTATTTTGTGACCTTGAGGCGTTCCCGGGCGTCTGCCGCCGCCCCCGCATGTTTGGTAGTTGTTGGTAGGTAGGATGCCGCCAGGGTGTCTGTACAGGTAGCGTCTCACACCAGCGCACGGCCAGTTTTCCAGGGTATCAACGACATACCGTCAGGGCGCTTGCTTGCCATCGCTCCGCACAATCTGGGGCTCCAGAGCAGCAGGAACGTTGGCACTAACGAGAGCCCTTCTGAGAATGTCGTTGAGAGCGGCGTGGCGGGACAGGCCACCGCCGCCCGACGAGCAGGAGAGGCCATGGTGGCCGAGTCGGTCCACTGGAGCCCCACAAGAAAAAGTTGTGACTTGTGCAGATCCCAATGATCCCACTCCTGATTTAATTTGATTGATTTTTTAATTTTATACAGATTAAAAGTTATTAAATAATATAGAGAAACTGCCTTGGTCTACGAAGATTTTACTTTATGCACTAGAGCATAAAAAGTCATTTTATGTCGCCTAGATCCAGTATAAACACGAACTTTACGAGCATGAGAAGTAAAAAAAATATTTTCTAGCTTTTACATTACCTAAATATTTTGTGGGGCACAGTGGCACAGTGGACAATCATTGTTATTGATTGATTGTTACATAGATATATAATTTCAATGTCCCGAAAGGTAATCGCGGACATAACACTGTACAATTGAGGTATCTCCGTCTATTTCCATTAGTCTTATTATCAAATTCCATTGATGGAACTAGTTGTAGTATGTCGTAAGTACCAACTCAATTCCGACAGGTGCCCCATTTCACGAAGCTACAAGTTCTCTAAATTTTTTACATGATTACAAGCATGGCAAAGAACAGTTATGAAGGGTAGGTACTTACATAACTCCACCACTTTCCGGGTTGCCTATCGAACATGGTCCCCCCACGGTAGTGAATTTCTGCGAGACAGCTTACGTATATTACACAACAAGTTTTAAGAGTTGACAAGAATAAATTACAGAACTGTAATTTTCTACTACTTCTATCGTCTAATTTGCACGGTATAAAATTAAAGAATGTACTTAAGTATATTTTAATAATCCATTATGCTACGACTGTAATTAACACTCAGCTTCTATTAAATTTTCGACAGATCCCAATCCCACTAATATTATAAATGCGAAAGTTTGTAAGTCTATTTGGTTGTTTGTTACCTCATCGCATCTAAACCGCTGAATCGATTTAGATGAAATTCGGTATACAGATAGTCTGAGCCCCACTGGCTGCCCCAGGGAAGGACATAAATAGGATAGTTTTATCCCAGAAATTTGCATAGTTCCCGTGGGATAGCGATAAACGAATTTTACGCATACGGAGTCGCGGGCAACAGGCTAGTTGAGAATAAATTAAAAATGTAATTTTCTACTAGTCGGCCTCTATTCGGCCAAAATATAAAATCGATGTTAAAAAAATTAAACGACAAGCTGCTCTCCGCAAATACGTCGCCTTCGTCTGCGTCCCGTGAAAAATTATCATTTTTCCGGCATAAGAAGAAACCTGAGTTAATCTGGTATATTAACGTTGTATTCGTGGCTTTTGTAGAGATCAAGGCATCCACTACATACAGTCACCATCAGATATTTCGGAGCAACCAAGGTGATCAAAAATATCGGAGCATGAACTCTGATGCCTCGACAATAGAGTGCATGTTCCGATATTTTTGAACACCTCGGCCGCTCCGAAATATCTGATGGCGACATTAGTGTTTGTAACTTGTTTGACAAGTTAAGTGTGTTTTCGTTTTCGTGGCCGGAATCTTGGCCAAGTTTGGCGACAACTGAAGCGAATGTGGCTCGCCAGTACCACTACCATGAGTTTACAGTGACCGTACTCGATAGCGACGGCGTAAATTATTTTGTATGGAGAATTGTACAGCGCCCCTACAAATAATTTACGCTGTCGCTGTCGAATACGGTCACTGTTAACTCATGGTAGTGGTACTGGTTTGTCGTGCACTCGAACTTGGATGGAACCTTTTCATAATCAATTTCTTTGACTTTTTTGGCAGGATTTTTGGCAGATCTATGGAAGTCAACCATACTTACCTAAATATTCCACAGTCCAGATTCCGTTCTGACACGACATTCAGTTTCTTTGACTGAAGTAGGTACCTACTATGTAGATATCATGTAAATCCCTTTTTTGTACAAAAATAAAGAAACAAACACAATTGACAAACGTTGATAAACATATGAACCTACAATGTAAAGTAGGTACTATGTAAGTATGAACAGTCAAGTACAACAATATAATGTAAATCTATTTGAACCACAAAGACATGTTAACTACCAAGGCCTTATTACGTCGGAATAAGTCTTTGGTAAGTACATAATATTTGAAACTGAATAAGTTCATATTTTTACACTTGACTGTACCTACTTATCGAAAATACAAACCAGAAAAAGAGACCAGCGCTGGGAATCGAACCCAGGTTCTCAGCAATCTGTGCTACGTGCTATAACCCTTACACCACCGCCAGACAGGAGTCTAGACACGAATTTCTCCTATACACACATATCTCAGGTTTTTTTCTACTACGCTACTTAAGCAGCAGCACTAGCGACATCTATGTTTCGCTCTCATCGAGAGACGTCACATTCTTTTGTACTTACTTAATAAAAAGTACACCTACGTAGTAGGTATGTGGGTAATTTGTAGTGTGTTATCGATGAAGGATTTAATACGGACAGGAAATGTTTTTCTTAAGTACATGCATAATAAAGACAAGATCTAGATCAACCCCACACAACTCAGTAAATATACGGTCCGGTTCCCTAACTTTTGTATCCACTTTTTCATACTAGTATACAAAAGTGGATACTTATGTTAGGGCACCGACTGCACATACCTACAATTCCTACAAATCGTCTACCACCGTGTTTACGTAAAACATTGACATCTTTGTTTTTAAAGCGAAGGCTAGACGAATACTGCTATGACCCATCAATGGAAAAGCAAAAAATAATAAAGTAACCTGTTTTTTTTATTTAACCTTAACCTAGGTACTAGTTTGAAGTCGGTGCCTCAGCATGAGCCAGGAGGAGTGATAGAAGCCAATCAGGTAGATGACTATAGGTTCACTCCTGATGGCTAGTTAGTGCTGAGGCACCGACTTTAAACTAGTACCTACCTAGGTTAAAAATATAAAAAAAAAACAAATTTAAAAAATCAAAATCCCGACTGCTTTAAAAATACTAAAAAGAAGAAAACAACTCTAGTGGGCTAGAACTTTGTTAAGTAGCTAACTTAAAGTTCAACAGTCGGGACCCATTTAAATAGTGACGCTCAAAAATTCTTACCTAATGCTAGCTACCCTTAAGTTAGCTACTTTACAAAGTTCTAGCCCACTAGACTTTTCTTCTTTTTAGTATATTTTAAAGCAGTCGGTTTTTTTGATTTTTTAAATTTATTGTTTTATTTCACACTTAGGGTTCCGGAGCCAAAATGGCAAAAACGGAACCCTTCTATTTTCGCCTTGTCTGTCTGTCCGTCCGTCCGCGGCTTTGCTCAGGGACTATCAATGCTAGAAAGCTGTAATTTTGCACGGATATATATGTAAACTATGCCGACAAAATGGTACAATAAAAAACAAAATAAATTTTTTTTTTAGGGTGATTTTATGGGGGTGATTTTTATTTTCTCATCCAACCCTATAGTGTGGGGCATCGTTGGATAGGTCTTTTAAAACCATTAGGGGTTTGCTAAGGTTTTTCGATTCAGCGATTTATTAGCGAAATATTCAACTTTAAAGTGCAAATTTTCATTAAAATCGAGCGTCCCCCCCCCTCTAAAATCTAAACTACTTGATACCACACTCGATAGGTTTGAATTAAAAACATTTTTGAAAACTTACAATTTGGCGCTAAAATCCGCCATTCTGATTTTTCAAGAATTTCATGTACCCAGTGTCACTCGTATCATCAAGTTAAGACGAACCTAATGACGTATCATTTATCAAAATCGGTTCAACCGTTGAGTAGTTAAGAGAGGACATAGAAATAGAAATACATACATACGCTTCAAACAGGGTTATGTGTTGTTCTTCGCAGTCGGGTAAAAATGTTTTTCCAAATAAACTACCCTCAGGGTATAAGCTTTCCAATAAAAAAATAATTATCAAAATCGAACTACTCTGCAAAAAGTTATGCGTGGTCATACATAAATATATATTATATACGCGTCGACTTGAGAACCTATATATATAGGTAAACGTGCTGGGACCTATGCGTAGCGCTACCCTCTCGCGACGCCCGCGCCCCGGGGCATCGCGATCGCGACGCACGGTGTGGGAACTTCTGGGTTCTATAGCCCATAATTAACCTGAGTTCGCTAGGTTGGTTGACCACTTCTACAGAATCTGCCTGTTTACCTACTAGGTACTTTGACAGAAATAAAGCACAGTATGGCCACATGTTTTACCGTACATGGCTGATGGCGAAATTGATGCAAAAGTCTACAGATGGTGCGAGTACATCATGGCAAGTATTCAGTAAGTACTTATGTCTATTCGATTCAAAATAGAATCTGCAACGAAAAAGGGGGCTATGAGGCGCTAGTGTAGGGTGAGGACTCCGAAATGTCAAATCTCATAGTTTTTGGGTCAGTTACGCGGGTTTATTTATAGTTAGAATATTTTTGTGAATATTTAATATTTTGCATTACCTGAAATTAATTATGGCAATTATGCGTTACTTACGGGGCAATGAATGTCTTGTGTTTTTCCTTTTTTTCCGAACAAAACGGGACTACGCAACACTGTGGTTGCTTGATATTTTTATGGTACGGTTATAAGGTGTATTAAATATGATTTTAATCTAAACTTTGTTTTCACGCCCGTAATAACAGACTGAAAGCCACACTTAAAAACCTCACGCAACAGTGGCGCCATCTAGAAACAAAAAAAGATAGCCCTCATTATCCTACTATCTTCTCATATATACATTTGTGAGTAGAATAATATAGGTAGAATCGAACCTTGAATTTAAAGCCCCATGGTCAGAGACGGGTACGTATTATAATGTATAAATTTAAAATACATATCGGTTGAAATACATAGTTGAAATACCGAAAATTATAAAACATAATGCATCAAAATATATAGTTATTTGACATAAGTTCTAAACGCATAAGCTTGAAATGCATAGTGATCAAAATATATAATGGTTACAATGCATAATGGTTCTTAGTCGTATCATATGACATATGTAATTTTTATAATGTATACGTTCAAAATCTATACAGTATGTTTTCTATAATGGTTGAAATACATACTAGACACTGAATTTTCACAAAGAAAAATGCATATATATGCGGCTCGTGCTTGAAATTAACACGCTCCTCGCTACGCTCGTCGTCGCACCTAAAGTTTATTCAATTTAAAATGCAAGGTCATGTTAGACAATAAGGCTTCCGATCAGTCTGTATCTTATAGGTTAGGTGAGGTTAGTTTTGTCCACTACGCTGAATAGGACACTGCGGAGCTCCGTCGACATTGTCTTAGTCCTTAATTTTTCAGAATTTAACATGTAAATCCAACGTAAATAGACTGGAGATAATGATGAAATGAACCTAGGCATTATATAAGTAGTATGTATTTTGACCATTATGAAAAACGTACTAAAGGAATTTTTATAGTTATTTCATTCGACTATTATATATTCTGATTGTATATATTCTGAACATATACATTGTGAACTTAGTCATTTTAATTGTGTGTATTTCGACCAATATGAAAAACGTGCTTTATGAATTTTGATTAATATTTATTTTAACCATTATATTTTTCAATTTTCGGTATTTGAACTGTATGTATTTCAACCGATATGTATTTTAAATTTATACATTTATACATTATAATAATACGTACCTGTCAGAGACAGCCTGTATAAAATTCTCATGTCACATTGCTTGTGACCAAATTCCTCCGAAACGGCTAGACTGATTTTTATGTCTTTTTTTGTGTATATTCGGTAGGTCTGAGTCAGTGAGAATAGGACGAAAACTATTTTTCATACTTCTACGCGGACGGAGTCGCGGGCAACAGCTAGTAGTATTATAAATGCGAAAGTTGGTAAGTCTGTTTGTTTGTTTGTTACCACTTCACCGCTGAACCGATTTGGATGAAATTTGGTATACAGATAGTTTGAGTCCTGGAGAAGGACATAGGGTAGTTTTATCCCGGAAAAATTTATAGTTCTCGCGGGATAGCGAGAAACGAATTCTACGCGGACGGAGTCGCGGGCAAGCGTCAACAGCTAGTAATATAATATATAATTTGCGAAATGCGAAAGTTGGTGAGTTGAGTACCTATGTGTATGTGTGTGTGTATGTATGTTTTAATAATAATCTCAACCACTGGATTTAGATTTATTCATGAAATTTGGCACCAGTTATTTCAAATGCAACATCAAAGAAGAGAACGTGTATTCACGGAATTCCCGTGGAAATATAGTGAAACCCTGCAATTTCAATTTAACTGCTAGTTCTAATTGTTTATGCGCGCAAAGACGCGGGTACACAGTATAGCGGGTATAAAGTATATGTTCTCCATTATTAATTGCATAGAAATTTATACACTATAGCGATGTTATAAGTATATGCACGTTAGGAAAAACTTAATAGAATAGAGCGTGTAATAAAAACCCTGTAAGTAGCTTTAATTCACTTGGGTATGAGTTATACCATATAACGACATCTTATAGAAACACATCTCACATCTTATAGTAGCCATAGCCAGTAGGGAGGTAGGGAGGAGTATCGCAGGAAGGTACCAAGAAGTAGGTACTAAACCACCAAGTAAAATCAAATAAGTAATTGTCTAATCTAGGGATCCCACCCAAACTGTTTAATAAGTACAATTCCTTTTAATGTACCTAGTAATTTTTTTGCGACGTCCTTACAAAAGCCCGTGGTCAGCGTAGTCTAATCTTTCGAGAAACTTGGGAATAAATAGTTTCTCTGGATGTGTTTTGTAGTTTCTATAGCGTCTTTAACAATACTATAACTTGACGAATGTCCTACAGGGTTTTTGTTAAAGGTATGTAAGTATATCGCGAGGTATAAGCACCAAAGTCAAAGCCGTCTTAGAGCCGGCCAAAAACACTAGTGTGCAATTTAGGGTCCTGTGGGAATGTAAAAACCGGTCAAGTGCACGTTCGGGCTCACCAAGCCATTCTTACACTGTGACCAAGCCGTTGTCTATCGATATTTTAGCCATTCGCCAAAAGATGGCGCCACAAATTAAAATTGATACATCTACCTATTCCCTGAGATGAGACATACAAAGCTACAATAGATCTATTTTTCGCGGCCAAAAGCCTCTATAATGATAAGTTTCATCGGATTTGTTGGATCTATTTTCGGAATCTCAATATTATAGTAATTAATAAATGTACTTATATCACGGTAACAACTTACACACAAATATTGCTCGTATAATAAATAGTGTACCAGTACGCAATATAATAACAAATATAGTAAAATTGTTATAATATAATATTATTATTTTGATAAAGTTGAATAAAATGTGACGAACGTACGTCTAATTTTGAAGAACGTTTCAAGCGTACCGAGGAACTGTAGCGATTTGTTATGTTATCTGTGACCGTTTACGCCGTGGGATCTATGGTTGCAATTGTGTCACTCGATGATTGTTTACTAATTCGGGAAATATTAATACAATTATCGAATAATTGTGAATGATATTGCGGTTTAATTGATATCCTAACACAAATTCAGTGCACTTAACTTCAGTGTGTTAAAAATGTTCGATATTTTGGATCCGCGTTATCGTTTCAGCCTTGAGCATGTTTACGTCAAATGTTTTAATTTATTTATTGTTTTGAAGTGATATTTGTGGAAAATAGTGAATACTGAAAGTGCTGTGTTAACAAATGTGCTGTTGTTATTATCGGTTTGTTTACTACATCATTTGAAAAGTGGAGAAAGTCGACAAGTAAGTTATCACGACATGTAAACGACTGCTGTTTGTCATCTCCGCAACTGGAATTAACGTAGATTTTTCCTATTAAATATAGTCATAAATAGAGTACACTGTGCTACAGAATTAATTTTAATGTAAATAAGCCCAGCGTGTGGATTTATCTTCGTATATTGCGCGCACTTTATTAGCTTGTAAACATAACCTACAAGTTCCAGGGGTTGTGTATTTACTTTTTCGGAAGAGTAACATTAGTTCGTACACTATTACTTTCGATTAAGAACTATCTGATAGTCAAGAAATTCACTAATCTGTTTAATGTGTATTGAAAAGCAGGCTATTCTGTCTGTCATAATTAATCGCTACTTATTTGACATCAGCTTCATATTTTAAGAAAGCATAATTCACGGTTTTTGTTAATTCCAGTTACTACCAATGATTCAAAATAGTAGGTTGCTTAAGAAGTGTCTTCATTATATAATATGTAAGAAAAGTTGTCAACATGTGTGACATACTTTTCAAAACACTGTTTGACAAAACGGTTTTGATCTATTTTAAATCAACACAACCTTACTTGACTAGATCAGTTTCTTAAACTTTTGTAGTCATGGACCACATTTGGAATTCTAATAATAAAATCGATTGACCCTGTTATAAATATTATATGAAAAAGAAAACTACATGCTTACATACATTAATTAGTACCTTACCTGTGGGACTCAACACGCGCCACGCGCCACAGTGGCGCGTAACGGAGTATTTGTGATTTGTCAATTTTATCCAAAATTACCCAAAAGAGGGTTAATGATAATGATTTTAAAATTTATCTGAGCTTTTGCCGACCTCTGGCCCATAGGTTGTAAAGGTAGAAGCGGACTGTTTGGCACATAGTAGTAGGACTTTTCTCATTTTTGCAGGACTTTTGTCATTTTTGCTACACAATCCCACTAAAAATTAGAAAGTTTGTAAGTCTGTTTGTTTGTTACCCCATTTGTTTGTAAACCGCTGATTTGATTTAGATGATATTCCATATACAGATAGTTTGTCCTGAGGAAGGGCAGGAGTTTTTACCCAGGAAAATTACACAGTTCCCGCGGGATAGTGATAAACGAATTCTATGCAGATGGAGCTGCGTGCAACAGGCTAGTAATTTAATAATTTATAAGCTGTAGTAGAGTTTACATAGAATGGCAGTGTGAAAGTTATTTTGTGCCTAGTACTTACTTTGTTATCCAATGTCATAGTTTTTTATAGATGTTGGACAGCCTCAGATGCAGATGGTCACTGCCACAAAGTTGGTTAAGATACTGCCACACATTTTTTGTTCATGTGGTAACAGAACAAAATGTCCAACAGTCTGTTTCAATTTAGTTGTATTTTGGATTACATCACAAACTTAAAATTAGACATGCAAGACCAGCATTTCTGCAACTATGGATTGTGCCTCACTGATGGGTCCTAAATGGATACCAGCTGGGTTCCAGAAATCAGTATAAGCCAAAAGGATACTCTTGATTGCATCCGTAAAAAAATATATATAAGGGTGAACCGTGATCTGGGTAACCTTGTGAACCGTCTGGTAGGTATTATTCATATACATATACAACATTGCTAGCACATGTAAGTTTTTATGGTTCTGTATTTTGGGTAAAAACAACCCTTGCAGTTGTGTCATATCTGTTTGTCTGTCCATATGTAACGGGCATTTTACTTAAACCCTATAAATTGTATATTGAGGTGTCCGTTAAGCCACTGCTAAATAGCAATAATTAGCCATACATGTAACAGAACCTAAAAACTTTTCTCTCTAATCTTTTAACCATGTCAAAAAAAATTGAAAATTACAAAGTAAATAAAACAACAAAAACAATAAACAAGGTAAATAAATACTTTCAACAAAATTATTTGCAACATATTATGAGTATTTATACAGATGGAGTTATAGCCGACAGACTGAGCTTCTCAACAAAAGTATGCAACTGCCTTGAAGATACAGATCTTTGCTGGTGCTCTAAACAAATGAAACAACATTATCACTTTTTGTCGCACACCCCTTCAGCTGTCTCAGTCTTTTTCAGTCTCTCAAAGGGCCGGCAACGCACCTCTGATACCCCTCGTGTTGCGGGTGTCCATGGGCGGCAGTGATTCCTTCCTGTCGGACGATCCGCATGCTCGTTTTCTCCCTCTCATATAAAAAAAGGAAAAGCTACGTATGGGTGGGAGACCCCTCTAAATAAGTTTAAAAACATCTTGTTTGCATAGGTTTGGGTCAACAACATGTTTATACTGTGATATTTTGAAGACCGTTTCTCCAACTGTTTAGGCTGTAAAACTGTGTGACAGACAAAACACCGACAGACAGACATGTGTGACAACAATAAGGCTCCATTCGGACCCTACGAGTATGGAACCCTAAATAAAGGAGGGAAAATCAATATCTGTTATTAATACGGTATTTGACTATTTTGTATATGTTTTATAAATTAAAACTACGCAATGCCTGTTATCAAATAGAGAAACAATTTTTAAGCTACATTTACAAATAACAAAGTTATAAAGGTTTGAAATTCAAGATTAGACAGAGAAAGATACTGGCATGTGACGTCACACACCAGTACCGCCATACTTGCTGCATAGAGAAAAGCGTTTGAGAAAGAGACAGGTATATAGATTTTTCAAAAAATCACTATAAATTCAATTTTCAACCGATTTCAGTTTTCTCTTCGCTAAACACTGTCTGTACGTCTATATTTTCATAATAATATTAAGATATGGCAAATTCAGGAGTTGTCAAATACCATATTATGGTTTAATAAGAAAACTTTTTTGCTGAATGTAGAAAAATGTCATTGTAACTACTTTTCATGTTACAAATCCTTACATCCTTACTAATATTATAAATGCCAAAGTGAGTTTGTTTCTTTGTTATGCTTTCACACTTTAACTACGGAACCAATCACCACAAAATTTAATAATAGGATACCTTTTATCCTGGGAAAATGAGTATATCCCAAGGGTGTGATAAACAAATTCTTCACAGACAAAGTCGCAAGCGACAGCTAGCTTCATTGTTGTTAATAATAAGTCAACATAAATAACAATCAATTTCCACATCAACATGAAACTACCGCTTGACCCGGATAACACGTCTTAAATCGAGTTTAGCCCAACATGTTTCGGGCTAATCCGTAGCCCTTCCTCTTTGGAACGTCGTTTTGTGGGGTAGTCGCAGGCAGTTATTTGCTTTGTTAGTAATTCTTAGGGTAAGGTTTGCATGAAGAAAATGTTTCTTTTTTTGGGAAAGATAAATAGGTACTATACCCTCATGCGGCCCAATTTGCAATACAATGTACACAATAAGTTCAAGGGAATTACCGACCTATGACATGACAATGTAACAAAGTAAAATTTCTTTTGTTTCTCTATTGTTTTACACCACATCAATTTGACTTTATTCCAGACAAATAATTAGATTCAAATTGCCTTGATTTTTTTATATTTATGTTGGGCCTGAGGAGGATACAACAGCGTTGAAGCGAAATTTACCCCTATTAAATTCGTCTCAAACTAAGCAAAGTGAGTGTCACTCAAGATATTATATAATTATTCTTGATAAATAGATATCATTTAATAATATTGTAAATCTGTAAAAAAATATACAAGTACCTTGTTGAGTTTCTTGCCGGATTTTTCTCAACAGAGGTTTTTCCAAACCGGTGGTAGATTTTTTTTTGACATTCATAAGTGCATAGCCTAAATTGAATAAAGATATTTTAACTTTTTTTATTTTATTTTATTTCTATACTAGATAGAACTTCCATCACATTGGCCCAAACATTCATTCATATTCATTCAAACATGTGCCCCATACGCGATTCTAACCCTGAACCTCAAGAATTTTGTTTAGGCTCATAAACCACTAAGTAATTTGAGTGAAGAGAAACAAGAAATATGTTAATTGTTCTTATAATGAACACCTTACAATATTATTTTACTATAGCTATTGCCCACAACTTCATCTGTGGGAACTTAGTGTTTTCCTTTAAGGGGCTACCCGAGGTCTTCATCGATTTTTGACAAGTTTTGAATTGTATCTCCTACTTTTGCACTACAGATATAATTAAAAGTCACACGGCTATCACTTCTTCAATCTTTCATCTCCATTTTTGTCTACCGGAATTTGAAAAAAATGAATAGGTACAGTCACCAGCACCAATATCTGAAACAACAAGCGTGCATAAATATCTGATACGACTCTATTTCTAGGGCCGGAAGGACGTGTCAGATATTTTTGCACGCTCCGCTGTGGCAGGTATTAATACTGGTGACTGTACCTACTTAATTTAAACATTGTCTAAAAAAACACTTATTTCGTATCTCTATTGACTTGAAAGATCTAACATATACGAAATCTACATATTTGGGTTCGTCTTTGACGTTTCTAAAACCGTGTCAAGGGTTTTCATTTGAAACTAATTAACACAAAAGTTATGGCCAGAAGTTTTTTGGCCTAAAATTGTTCAACTTTGATGCCAAATATCTCATAGACAATGAACTTTGAAGTAAATATGGGATACTATAATGCTTCAAGCTGTGGTTGTTAATATAATAAGCTACAAACACTAGGAAAAGGAATTCAGATGGGATCCCTTTAACAAAAGTAGCCTTTGCGATGAATGAAAGAAAGAAACATTTATTCACTACTAACTGTTGCCCGCGGCTTCGCCCCCGTTGTATTTTCTCTGTATTTTCTTCCATAAAAACCTTCTGACAGTAACGAACACAACAACAAAAGAATTAGCGAAATCGGACCAGTCGTTCCCTAGTTTTGTGCTTAGCAACACATTGTACGATTCATTTTTATTTATATAAATTTGCAAAAACTTTAAAAAACTTATAGCACTTAAGTCGAATAAACAACAATGCAGAACCAAACCACCCAACTGATAAATCTCGAACATGCTACTTTCCTAAGTGTGGCCAGGGGGTGCTAGGGTAAGGACCTTCCAGATAATAAAGTTTGGAGGTATTGGTACTTCATCCTCACTATGTTAATCTAGAATAGCATAGCATAGCTCTAGTAGTGGAAAATATTTTTAATTTGGTTGTGATTCCAGAGATTACCCTTTACATACAAACAAACAGACACAAACATAGTCATTATTTGTATTGTTTTAGTATATTTCATGATATGTAGTATTATAAGTATATTATAATCTTAATATATAAAAATGAATCCCTATTTCCCTTGTTCACGGCATCACGCGTGAACGGCTGGACCGATTTCGCTTTATTTATAAAACATTTAGAAAATTATCAAAAAAAACTACACCGGGAGCGAAGACGCAAGCACCAGCTAGTATAATTATAAGTATATTATATATACTTTAAAAAACGAGCATATCAGTCTGTCAAAGGGCCGGCAACGCATCTGTGATATCCCTCGTGTTGACAGGTGTCCATGGGCGGCCGTGGTTGCTTCCCATCAGGTGACCCACATACTCGTTTGCACCCTCTCGTTTTCTATCACACGGTGTAAGATGAGGGTAGAAAGTGATGGTGAATGCGAGCGCGAACGTTAGAAAATACGGCCCTCAGGTCTTCATCAACCCTTGAGTTCGATGTAGATTCCTGCTATAATATACAATACTGATAATGTACAGGCCCTCCATCATCATCTCTTCATCCCCCATCTCTTCTTTGCCACTTATAGTTGAAATACAGAAGGAAACAGATACACTTTACTAACTAAGGCGTCAAATATATATATGCTTCTTTATGTCATGACAATAAGGTTGGTATACATATCTGGGCAGTGCCCCCGCCAAGTCGAGCAAAGCAAAACAAAAGGCACGGCCGAATATACCATACTTTTCTCGAAGCTTTATATATAACATGGTGGCTGTTTTGATATTTATAACCTCGATTGTACAATGTGGCTTCTGAGAGATAGCACTCAATCACCAGATGAGCCCGGTTGGCCGAGACGTTCGGTTAAAATGGTCCGTTTTATGTTCTTGTTGTACAATCTACTATTTTTATCTGTAAGTCACCAGCACCAATGTCTGACACAATAAAGCATCTGATACAACTCTATCTCCGGTAAGACACGTGTCAGATATTTTTGCACGCTCCGCTGTGGCCGTGGCAGATATTAATGCAGATGACTGTACCAACTTCAAAGCGTAATAAATAAGAGTTTAAGAATATGGGGGTAAGTAACGACAGTGAGTAAAAAAAAAGCTTTGTTCATAATTTTTTCGTTCTTCGAAGGATTGAATATGGTGTACATATACACACATATACTGTGAAATACAGACTGAAATAAAATTACTTTACTTACTGTTTGTTTATTTTTGTTACATCCTCGATCCAACCATATAATATTATAATTTGTTTTTATTTATATTTTAACAATTATTCTTTCTTTAGTTTTAGGGTCAATAAACAGCAACATAAAAAGTGAACTACATTTTATACAGACGAAAAGTGGTCATCTACAGTTAATTCACGAGTCATATATTTTTGTGACGGACAGTGTGCGTAGTGGTCGAACTTTCTGGAGGTGCATGGAATATGGAAAACGGTGTCGAGCAAGGATCACCTCCAAGAATAATGTGTTACGGGTTACCAATCCTGTGCACAACCATGTTGAGAACCACTTGGAGAAGATAACTCGCAAATATGATCAAGGAGAAGTGGTCACTTGTCCATCAGTTTAGGTTACTTTATCACCGATTTAGCATATATACGGAAACAATTATCATGTGTCTTTTTTTGCGGTAATGCATCCTTTTTTTTGTATATTTTGTCATATTTGGTCATAATATGTTTTAATTTGTGAAATTTACATACTTCTACTATAGTTTAAACAATAATGGAATCCTTAGACAATTTTTATGAAAACTTGACAATGGTTTTGTACCAAATCCAAAGAAACTATTTTATGTTTTGGACTTGTAAGCTTATTTTTTTTTGTAAACAATGACAGGCAAAGATGTAATGTAAGTATTTTATTATGGCATAAGAATTATTATTTCACAAGTATTTGTCCTTATCTACATGTAGTGCAAAAAATCCATTCATTATGTTTACTAAATATTACCTACATGATCCGCAGTTTTGAAATATCCAAGCTTTACTATGATATTGCGAACCTGTAGGTACCTTTAAAAAGGCGAGATCATATTTTTATTGTAAATTTAGTAGTTTAATCAGTAATGTGATCAACTCGCGCTGAGAGTGTTAATTTAGGGCTTGAATAAAGTAATTTAAGAATTTCAATTCTTTTTTTTGGCATCAACCACGGCGGATCAATACTATGGTGATGATAGCCTGTGATTTCATGGAATTATCACCAACTATCACATTATCGCTTGTATTTTCCGTATGCGATGCGCGTTTCGTCTATATTTCAACTGAAATGCGAAAACGATAAAAGCGATTACGTCTAGGGACAAGCGGTCTTGACATCCATCAGTCCCCATGTTATAACTCGCAAGTCTCCTCCCTCAATGTAATTGAGTCTTTAGTTATTAACTTATTACAAAACAATAGTAAGAGCAATAAAAATGTTTCGCGTGTGTTCCATTCCAGAATTGATGTCCCCACTTTTCCGCCTCCTGTTATTGATGCGTTCAAGTTTTTTTTTGTTTTCATATGCTTTAATAGATTACAGTACTTAACTAGTTAATGAAAATAATACTTATTGAACCACAAAACTTTAAGCTGACTAACTTCGGCACAAAATGAGCTTGGAAAATTAATACATAATATGTACGTACGGCTACATGTATATATAGGCGCCTTGCGCTTTTAGCTCGTGTAAAATTCCTATTCCTATTATTATTAGTTCTGTGGTACTTATTTATTCACGTTATAGGCCTGTCTCCGTGTTTGATGATTGGGAAAAAGACGCAAATGACTCAAATGTTACGTCGAAAATGCGCGTTCGTGTGATACGAGAGTTATACCGGTGTATTGTTGCGCAGCGTCGGAGGTGCGTTACACGGTAACACGGCGCGGCGCGCCGTCGCTGCTGCTGGACGGGTTTGGGTTCGTGGCGCGCAAGCGGCGCGGGGCGCGCGTGTACTGGTCGTGCCGGGCGCGCACGCGCGGCTGCCCGGCGCGTGCGGTCACGGCGCTCGGCCGCCTGCGCGCCGCCCTGCGCCACCACAATCACCCGCCGCCGCCGCAGGTTCCGCCGCTCGACCAACATGCGACTGTCGAAAGTCTTATTGAAATTATCGCTAAACAATAAATTGGAAACGTACCTTCAATACGATTTTTTCACTTCACTCGGTTCATAAAAAATCTAAACTTGTGGCAAATCTGTGTGGCAAATTTAATGTTTCACCTACAAAGGATTAGCAGATTTTCATTGAGCGAAAAACATTTGGCACAGTAACGGAACGCATAAAGATTTATTTAAGTCGGGTGCGGGAAGCTTGTTTCACTCGCCCCTCGGCCGGCTCTTCCGGCTTTGGACACTGTTCAATCCAACATTTCTCGTCGTAACATTTAAATCAAAAACTATGGATATATTATGTAGTTATTTTATTTTATAATCAGGCGTAGTTCCACATACAAATTCAGCCAAATGATTATTCGATTATCGTTTTTCTGCGAACGGTTTTTATGATAAAACTGCCGCAATATAAAAAAATATGAATTCTGTACAAAATTTTATCATCATCATCATGTATCGAATTTCTCCGGACTGACTAATTCCCGCCTTTCACTAAAAAAGGTTAATGAGCCGAAACGGAGGTAACTGCCTGAGCAGACTGGAGTAACAAGCTTTGTGCTTCCACTGTGTGTTACGCTGTGGAAGCACATCCATGCAGCCCGCCATTGCGAGTTAAACGTCGTTAAACGGATTTCTTACGAAGTCCAGATGTTGCCACTTATTACTCTGCCAAATGAAACATCTGTGAATAGTTTGTCTGCAAAACGAAAATTGGCGCAATGAATATCAGTGAATGGATAGGTCACCGGCAACTCTACACACTAATAAACTATGAGTACAAAGCGATCGCAAGCACTCTACATGATTGTTCAATTCCTAAGGTCATTGAAGCTCTGTTAGCTTTTGCAATCTGATACCAAACGAGTGGGCGAACCAACTGCACTTGTCTTCTTGTGAGTATGTAGTTTCAGAATTAGTCTGCCACGATTAATGCACGGTAATGATTATGTATAGTTCTAATGCCGAAGTAACTAATATCCAAACTGCATCCTCTGTTCTGTGTAGTATGCTTATGACTGCAAGGTATCATTTAGTGACGGTGGTGGTGTTTTACAGTTGAGTTCGTGATATCGAATCGAGGGCGCAGGCACATGAGGCTCGGGGGATTCTCGTTTTACGCGGAGAAGGTGTTTCCTGAGAAGAATAAAGTGCGTTGGCGATGCACGCGGCGCACTTGTCGCGCGTATGCCCATACCCTGCACGACCGCATATTTGCGTTGAGCAATGTGCACTCGCACGACCCGCCGCAGCCCTCCGGCGCAGGCGCCGCAGTCGCCCATCGCGCGCTCTCACACGCCGCTCTCGCTGCTCAAGCGAAAGCTCTGCTAGACGAATAATCACCTCATTTTTATAGCACAGGCCCAAAAATATACAACTTCTAAGGCTGCCATCGGCGCACTGTGCCCGCTTTTTAACAAAATCTTCAGGCGTCTTTTCTTGATGTATTTGACCTGTGATCTAAGACGTCTTCTGACACTACAAGCGTAGGTCACAAGCTTACTTAATCGTTGCACGAAACGAATGAAATTCAATCTTATTATGGCTCGCATTAAATCAACTTGGTAAGAGATTATTATTTCGCTCGTTACCTGCAACGGTTTTACTTGGATCTGAGTCTGGGCTAGATCATCCGGTCAGAAATTTTTAACTGACTAATGTTTCGATTAATTAGCAAATAATAAGCCCTTAAGGCGTTGATGGTGACGTGACATGGTTCTCACTCGGAGAGAACTGAAATGGTCGCTTTAAGTAACTTACTCACAGAAGATCCACTTTCGTTAAGTGGGCACTAAATATATGATTATCAATTTTCTTTTTCGTCTATTGTGTCTAACAATATCATTCCATTAATGAAGTGCATGTGATGCTTTGAAATGTTGGAATTTATTTAACTACTTCTGCTGTTCTCACAGGACTGGGTTTGACAAATGTCTAGAAAGCTACAACCTAGTAGGTACATTACATATATCGCTGTACAGAATATTTTTTTATTCATTTTAAAAGCTAAATTATACCAAACCTTATGCCCTGGTCAGTCATATGCATATCTCCTTTTGAATTAGGGTCCGTAATCAACCAAAAAAAAACTATGTTAGAGGTACATCCGATTTAATTAAATGAATTATTTAGCGATATATCAGTGCGACGTTATTGTGAGAGAGCTATGCTTGGTTCTGAAGGTACCACTAAGGCAAGTGTTTCTTGAATCTCGTTTTGTACCGTTGTAATAGACTACGTAGCAGATATTTAAATTGTTATAAAATATAAGTGTGAGAGTTTTAAGTTTTTCTAGTCAGCTAGCAATAATTACTAATAATGAAATGTATTTGTGCTTATTCGAAAAAATATTTATTTGAAATTACAAGAGCTTACTCGTTCAGCGCTATTAAGCCGTTTAAAATTTGAGTACCTATACATTCTAGTCGACTACAATACACAATTTAGTGCAATTAGTTTTATACGCGCAATATTTTTAAGTAATTTTAATTAGAGAATAATCCTTCACTGAAAGCACAATTAATTATTTATTTATTTCACCAACACATACAATTATCATTAATTATGTAGCGCCCAAGGAGGGAAATGGATAATGACGAAAATAATATTGAACTGGACTGAAAGCAATAATTTAAATACATAATAAAATATAATAATTGTAAAAATTATAGCGCGAAATAATTTCAGATAGTTAAATTAGGGCGCTAAAAATATCACTATGTATATTATATTGACGCTGGTCTACTGACCTGGCAATAGATACTTACAACATTTTGTGTGCAGTGTTTTAAAACTGATTAACATCGTGTACCACCGTAACGCTTTTCTTCATTTAACTTAACCCGAGCTAACAAGGTGGTGTTGCATGTCATATTACTCAGCATGAAAATACATGAGGGCAGATTAGAAAGTTTCTGTCTCGGCATGCAGAATTCGGAAACTTTTGTAGCTGCCTAAAAATATTGTAAGGTGTTGTTTGTTTCGGTAGAGAAGTACGTGCGGCTCTGTGTCGGGCCGGGAGGGCGGCCGCGGCTGTGGGTGCGCGGGCGGAGTTTCTACGCGGCCCACACGATGCGCTCGGGAGTGGTGCGCTGGCGTTGCACTATGGGCGGCTGTGGCTGCAAGGCGTACACCCAGAAGGGCACGTTACACAAGCTGGTCGGCGAGCACAACCACGCGGCGCGCTCCGGCCGCCGCCCGCCCGCCAAGCCGCACAGCTCGCCGCCGATGCCGCTGCTGCTGCCGCGCCCGCCGCGCCTCGACTTCGACAACTTCGACCCCAATGCATGGGTAGTTAGATATTAATTAATTCTAGTGATTGGTGCAGTGGTTTCACACCTTAAGTTTGCTCTAAACTCGCTAACGTCGGTCAATCTGAGAGACGCGGTCATATGTTAGAGAGAGTTAGAAATATATTGTGGTAACTCTAATTTATCCATAACCGCGTCCCTTATGTTGCCTTCGTTGGCCCAACATGTAAAGCGGACTTAACATGGCCATAGAGCTGTCATTCCCTTCGTTCGCGCTAACTAATGGTCACAACACTAACGGCGCGGCACCTTAATTTGTAACAGCGCGGCGCCCGAGTGGCCCTTAAGCTGCACGTCCACTGCGTTGGGGTCGGGGCGTACGAAGCGGACGGATTTGCTTTGTATGGATTTCTATGATAGTGCGTGCACTGAATCGGCATTTCCGCGCCATATAAATCTATACAAAACAACAAATTCGTCCGCTCTGTACGGTACGTACGCTCCGATTCCGATGCAGAGGACGCGCAGCTTTACGGTGCGCTACAAGATGCGGATATATTATAGGTACGCATTGTATACACGACACGGCAACGTGCCGCACTCCGACTCCACGCAGTTTCACGTCATGGTACCGCGCCGTTTCTAGTTACGACGCTGCGCCGTGGTGATATGGTCGTGGGCCTATACCACTTTGCGAGTTTCGTAGTAGCGCCTCTGGTCAGGTCCTAAGGTCTACAGACGTCTGTTGGCATACTTGCGGGGCTGGTAGGTAGGGAACTATACTTATGATCCGGTCACGACTCGTGGCATGCGTGTCTTGGCTGGGATGGATGGTAGTCGTGCACAGACCTTTATGCAAATGAGTCAAAACCGCAAGTTCGGAACATACGTCTGAAGCCACCTAAAGGAGTGTTCTCGGATCATTACCGACGTCCGATAGCCGGCGTAGTTGAGTATCCTAAAGTGGTGATATTTGAAAGTAATATGCTTTGAATTTACTATCGTAGAGTCATCCAAGAAAGTGCTCTACCAGTTTTGACAATTCCTTTTAAGTGAAGAATTTTATGAACCATAAACCCAAGGGAAAACGTTACAGCTATGGTATGGTAGCTATGGTATGTACATACAAAAAAAATACATTTAACATTTAGAGCGTAGAAGCAATTTCTTGATCGTCTTTAAGTAGCGAGTGTAATTTTGTACAAAAAACGAATAGGATACCATATTAAGAAGTTTTTTTCTAAATTATTTTTACATACTTATTTGTGTACTACCGTAGAACGTAATGGAATGCCGAAAATAGTACGGGGTAGTAAATGATGGCGTAAAAATAAACAGCGATTTTCAGACTTAGTACAGCAGAGATATGTTCATATTATATCTATTAAGACTCAGTGCCAAATAGATATATATTAAACAAACAGGTATACTTAGTATGTCAAAATTTTTGTTCTAGTCAATTTAAAAAAGGTATTTATTTATAATCGAGCAAATGATTGCGGTAGTTAATAAGTTTCAAAAGCTCACAAGTGAATACAATGATCTCAATTTACTGATGTAATAATAGGTGCCAAGTAGATAATATTGAATTATTATTCTGTACGGTGTTAGTTATAATATATTACTTTCAACATAATTCTTTTAAAGATTAAATCAGGTTGGTACAGAGGAAATTTACTTAATTCTGTATTGCGAATGTAAGTGGTTGAAGATGAATATATAATAGGTACGTGTATTTATTTATTCATCGAAGTTTTGTCTTCCGTTGCTACTTTACCTAGTCACGAAATGTTTTGTTCAAATGTTTAAATTATGTGCGTCAGGGCTTGGCTATTTTCTAAGTCTCTGTTTTATATTTGATATAAATCTCCATTAATCTGTCATCTCCCAGGATAACAGGATCAAAGGAATTTGGGCACAAATTTGTGCCTCTGGGAGAGGACAGGTTAACCAATTCGTTTTTGGTTTCATAATAGTATTTTTCTATGATTATGACTATGATTTTACTATGACGAGTCCGCTAAATATATTTACTTCGTCTTCCTTTTCTTAATGTAAACTTGTAGATCGCCATATAGACATCTGATGATTTTAATGGTTTAGACATGGGTGCCAAATATTTATTGCTCATTTAGTCGTATTATCTCATAGAGAGAATCTGAAAACTTCCTACTTATTTTAAGTTATTTTATTAGGGAAACTATTTAATTATTCAGACCGAGTTGTGTACGTGTTATTTGTGCAAGTGAAATAAATAGGCCAAATCTCAAGGCGTTTTATTTAATTGTTTGAGTGATTAAAATATACCTACTACTTTAAGTTGTTGTTTTATTTCTTATCTTAAGTAACACATTTAGTATTAGTTGAATGTATCGACAAAAGGTCAAACGAATTTTTGTCCGTTTTACCTCTTGGGCATTTGCGCTTGCATGATAGTATCGAATAAGCAAATGTTATTCTGAATAATATTAACGTTTGTTTTGATCTTGCAGCGCGGTTCATCCGCGCGGGCAAGGGGCGGCTGCTGCTGCACCGCGGCTACACGTTCCGGCTCAAGAACAACTTGGCGCACGGCCGCAAGCAGTGGTACTGCTCGTCGCGGCTGACGTCACGCTGCTTGGCCGACGTTAACACGGAGGGCCCGGAGGGGCACGAGCGCATCGTGCGGTCGCGCTACTCGCACAACCACGCGCCGCCCAACGTGCGCCGCTTCGCCGACGGGCGCTACGTGGTGCGCACGCCGCACCAGAGCGGGCACCGCGCGCCCGCGCCCATCGACCCGCACCACCAGCTGCTGCAGCTGCAGCACGCGCTGGCGCTGTACGCCGCCACCGCGCACGCCACCGCCACCGCCAGCGCCAACGCCTCCGCCTCCGCCGCCGCCAACGCCACCGCCGGCACGCCCGCCCAGGCCTCGCCCAACTCGCTCGCGCTGCCCGCGCCGCCGCAGCACAACTCGGCCTCCAAGCCGCTGCTGGTGGACACGCCTTGCAACGAGGAGGACTAGGCGACAGCTGCCTCGCCTCCAAAATTATACACGACTTCCTCGATTAATGCCGCCGGCAGGATCGCAGCTGACCTGCCAGCGAATGAAACTTTGGGACTGATTCGGACCGTGTTGATGAGAAGATGCATTATGTAGACGTGTATAATTTTAAAAGGAAAGGAGGCTGATTGTTGCGGCGTCGTTGCGTTGACTGTTGTTATATTGGCAAATCTTTTGAGACGCTGTTCACGAAGAAACGAGAGTAGGAAATTTTTCTGAATGCGTTTGGCACACGAAATGTAGCATAATTTATATTTAGCATAATTTATATGTATAAGGGGATAAGGTGTCGTTTGCTTAGATTGGAGTGGTGGCTACTGTCGAGTTACTTAATATCGGTAAAATGGATGTATCTAAGACGTCATTTTAGGTCATGCATGGAATATGGTAAAATATGTTGTGGTGTATTGGATTGGAGGTTACGACCAGTGAAAGGCGTACCTGACGGAACCAGTGAAAGGTTTTTTTGACGTGAGATGGTAGGTTAATTAAGCGGTCTCACAGACCTTTACATAGGCGTGGGCTACTTATCGAATCGTGTAGGAAAGCTAAGGATGTTAAATGTGTAAGAACTCTGAATGTGAAGTGTCAGCTCGTATGGATGTGAAGTTAAATAGTAGATGGTTATTATCCAGTTTATGGCCGGTTTTAGCGTTTCATTTAATGTTGGCTCAATCGATCCGAGCATCATCGTCAAAGAAGCAGAAACGCAGTGTAGCGCTTGGCGGGGAAGGGACGTATCAGGTTAGCAAGCTGGTTAGTAGGTCAGGCAAGACAACTGGTAGACAGGATCAGGATAGAGGAGCACACCGGTAGATTAGCGACTCGGCACAGGTGCGCAGAACAGGCGGGCGCGCGGCGCCGACCCGCGCCCGCGACGCGTCGGTGACTGAATACGACTATTTGCATACGCAGTTCGGATGTAAGCAATATTGTGTCCCTGGACTGAATGTACTTAAGAAAACTTAATTTATTTTGAGAGTCCAATCTTTACAATTTCGTACTTTTATAAGGATATAAAAGCTATTGCTACTTAGACAATTAGACGTCCGCCTCAAATGAATATCGGCCGGGCCCGACAATGGCCCAGGAAGATGTTCGCACCTCAGCGGTGCTCTGCGCTCGCTCGACACTCAGTTACGTCGATGCAATTGTGCTCTTAATGGATCGATTTTAAGTACTTAAGCTCAATCAACTACCTCTTCACTTTTTTATACGGGTCATACAGTATATTAGTTTAATTATACAATTTTTATATACATGATGGAATACTCAGAAGCTTTACTCGAGTAAGGTGTTAGGTTAGGGTAGGCTAAGCTAGGCTAGCGGGGGCGCCGGGGCGGGATCCTCGCCGCGCAGGGTCCGGCGCGCCCTTCATTACCTATTATTGAAACTCAACTACCTCTTTACTTAGTTTTAACTTGTATCTACTCGATCGTTAGCTGTTAACGATTTTTAATATAGGAAACAGCCACGGTAGCTCCACGGTTTGAGCGATCAGCCACCGAGCAAGGTCGTGGTTTCAAACCCGGGCTCGCACCTCTGAATTTTTCGGAACTTAAGTGCGAAATAGAATTTAAAATTTATCACGAGCTTTTAGATGAAAGTAACCATCGTTAGGAAACCTGTACACATCTTCTAGAAGCAATTCAGCGATGAGTGGGCCTGCGGACGGGCTGCGGCCCACGCCCTTGCGATGGGAGGCCTGGGTCCCGCAGTGGAAAGGTACTAATACTAATACAGGCTGAATTATTATATTATATTAGACTCTTTTTGTAACTGTTGTCTGAATATATTTTATTGATTGTTTTTGAACAAATGATTTGTTACTCGTCTAATTAATTAATCAATAGGTTTATGACCACTTTTGTCTACGACTCCGATTCAAGTACAAATTTTTACTATTTTCTATTGTTATTTAGATGACATATTTGCTATAGGGTCTTAATTTGTGAATAAATGTAATAAATTATCTAGGAAGTAATTTAGACTATAAGACAACTTCGCGAGCGAGCGTAATCATGTGGACTGCGAGACTCTGGTTTAATAGGTTTTAGGTGAAACGAGTTTCTTTTGAGTCGTGCCACTTGCGTGGTTCTCGACACGTCTTATTGAGCTTACTCATGACTTCAGCTACAGTGATATTGTACACCAAGATTCAAAATGTTATGCTGTTCCTAAATTTACTGTTAATTTTATGTGGATGCAGGTCTTGATATGTATTTTACTGGACTACTCTATAACCGACATTGCTAAAGATCGTTTTATCCAATGTTTTTCGCATGAAGCCTCCTGTTTGTCCTAAAACCTGTTATATCGTGGTTGTTCAGTAGCAGTCCCATGATTAAATTAGGTCGTCCACTTCAGTGTACCTGTTCTTTAGTCGCGTTCGGATCACTCTCACTCAAGCCTTTTTTTTAACCATCACATTGTTGTGACATTATGATTTATAATACATGTTATTTTTTATTTATATGAATTTACATACCTAATTGCTCAGCATTGTTAATATTTTAAATCCTAAAATCTTCTTAACCGGCTTTGTTTAGTTTTGATAAACTTTTCTAGGACTGCAACTGATTATTATACTTAGGTATAATATTCTTAGGTGGTAGGTAATATCTAAATAACGCACATCTTTCAGAATTTTTATCAAAACTTAAAGAAAGTTTTGGGATGTTTTTATTACTTTTCAGTGAGTTTTATCTGATTTAATGAATTTTATGCAATGCTGCTGCTCCGTAAGGTTTTAGATTATTTTGGGAGTGATCCGTCTACAAGACCATTGGTAAACATAAATAATAAACTAGACCAAATACTATAGGTGACTCGTTTATATTGAAGCCGTGGCGACAGTTTGTATTACATTGATAAGCATAGATTTAGATGCTAATTAGGATTAATTAAAGGTTTAACATTAGGTATACGTCGCGTCGCTGCTCTTTTTGGTCACTACCTAATATTCGTCAATTATTTAAATGATATGACTTTTAGTTGGCACTTTCACTAATTTAGTGTGTGAATTACTGATTCGAATCAGATCAAATTAAAATTTGAATGGAAGTCAAAATTTTCATCTTCGCGAAGCTGATCTGGCTCCAGAAAGTTCATCTTGCACGACAGCGCTCTGTAAAGTAGCTAGGTGTATCTACTTATCATATTAAATTATTAACATACACGTTTTCCAAACTAATCAAGTTAATATTTGTGAATCGATGTGATGTAATTTTTCTATAAAGTTTTGGTCTGATTGGAGATTGTGGTGTGTTGAATTGCTCATGTTGTTAAATAATTTATGAATCTCGTAAGTGTATGGTAAACGTGTTTGTTGTTGGCACTTGGCACGCGCCACGGCTTCCCGCGCGGACTCGGCTGACTGTACCTAATTCTGAAATCTATCTATCTACCTCATTTTACTGTTAACTACTCGCAATTATCTACAATTACTACAAATAGTGTAATTTCATACCTACCATTATATACTAAGATTTTTGTTCGTGTACGGGGTATTTTATGGAATCATATTAAATTGTACTTATCAAACCGCTAGTTTTATTTCATCTCGATACTTTAAGTTCCTTACAATAAAAAAATAGACCAAAATCTCCTTTTATTGCACCCATTTATAACAAATTTTTAAGGCGGTTGTGGGTTCTGAGTAGCGTCGTATTGATTTTTTTATGTTTTTTAACCGAAGTGCATATTTCCGCAGGCATAAAATTCCTGAAGTCTCGGCGAGGGAAGATAATTATGATGGTGAACACGTTTCCATTCTGCGAGGAGTCCAAGTTGCGGGATAAGGTGATATGGCGCTGTACGTCGAAGAAAACGAACTGCAAGGCTCGGATACACATGCTGGGGTCCAGCGTGGTGGCGGTGAAGGGGATGCACAACCACCCGCCGCGAGCAGTGGGGCTGCCCGCGCGCCGCCCGGGCCGCAAGGCGGTCGACGCCGGCCTCGCTTACAGCGTCAACACGCCCATCGGCGTCAACCTCGACGCCATGGCCATTATGGACGCTTCACTCAATGACTGAGCTATACCTACACCATTATTGCCTTTACACATTTACACTTAATGTCATTCCGAATGAATTTCCACACTTCACAGCTGTACAAGGAAGCTGAACAGAAAGCGAGGAAAAAATCGATCAGAGAGATTGCTTCATTCTCCTTTCTTTGCAGCCCAGCATTCTCATTCGTTGATTTTCTTCCACGCCGCTTAGTTTCCTCGCGCAAATAGTGAATCTTTGGCTTATTAACCGAAATTTAATTAGTATCTAGGTAGGTACGTATTGTAACGTTAACGTAACGCCAATATTACGACGTGATTTTGTATTTGCGTGCTTGAATACGGAAATTATTGTGTTAGTATATTTGATAATGTCAATAATATTATTATTTAGATAAGACTTACAAGAGAAGCAATGTAGACAAATAATCGCTAGTTAGTAGTGTAGAATATTGTGATGAAGTGTCAAGAGAACGTTAAGAGATATGAGAATATGTCCACAGGAATTTGTAATCATAATTACATAATTATAAGGCACATGCCTTTGTTGAACAAATCGTAACACCCTTCCGTTTTTTTGGTACTAGGTTTTGTTCCATTTTTTCGATCTTTCTCCCGGTGGCGCATATCACAAAGCTGACACATAGACATGAATTAGTTTAATTTGGATGAATATTAACCCGTCTTAAAATGGATATTTCGATTGTCAATCTGGGGGTCGACACAGTTAAATAACGGGGCGAGAGTGTGTGCCAACAGAGGGATAGGTATGGCGGGAGATCGTACGGAGAGCTATGACCGCCACTACCACCGACGCGGACGCCTTAATGTGACCACGACCGCTCTGCCAAGAGTGAAACGACAAAGAAGAAGGCAGTGTGTCGTTGTCCATCTAAGATTACTAAAAACAATAATATGATCATCAATTTAATGATAAAGTATCTACTTTTAAACTAAAGGTTCAACACGCCAAAACTTGGGCATACAAAAACGGTTCTTTTTACGCAAAAAATGGAGATATACACATTTTGTAAACTATGAGGAGCGAACCACTTTCGTTGGTTTGACCTCGTCTTCGAAGACCCAAACTGCTGACTGATGTTTTCTTTCAGTTTCGTATGAATAAATCCGTGATTCGTCACCTGAGACGATATTATAAACGGCATTTGACTTCCCTCCGTTGCAGAGTATTCCGGCACCAATCTACACGAGCCGCCTTTTGCTCTTCGGACAAATTGTGGGGAACCCAGCGGGAAACTAGCTTTCTTACACACAGCTCATTATGTAATATCGACTGAATTGCAGTCATTCCGACACTGATAACAGCCCGAATCTGCTCGTATGTCACATGACGGTCATCTAATATAGTTCGCACAGCTGCGATGTTTTCAGGCGTGACCGCTGTTCTTGGTCGACCTGCAGAAGGAACAGTGCTGAGCGAAACACGACCGTGTCGGAATTCGACATACCTACCAGCGGTATATTGTCGTTTGACTCGGTGCTTCAACATCATAAATCGAAACAAGTTGGCTGAGACATTTATCTTGAGATAAGCCGCGACGAAAATTGTGATAAATTATGGCACGGAAATGTTCACGCGTGAGCTCCATTTCTGTTAACGACGTGTCAACTTTAAACCAATATAGTTTTTGTTTTTAAACTTTTTTTTTAATTGCTTGAATGTCATTAAGATTCTAAAGGGCAACACACACAGAGAGCGGGCGCGGGTCGTGCGCGGGCCCGCGACGGGCGTATTTGCATGGCGGTATATGGACGCCTTCACACAGAACGCGGGTGCGGGTCGGGCGCGCGACTGGTCTATTCGTCTTGCGTCTCCGTCTATTCGAACAAAACAAATAGAGATGGCATCACATTTAACCGTTAGTTAACACTAATCAATGGATGGTGAAACAGCCCCTTAGTCGCTTATTATATAAATTATAACACAGGTATAAAAATGTTGGTCGTAATATAAAATTTGACCTACCACTATTAATTTTTTGATGACAATATAAATAAATTTGATGTTCATTTATGGTAGATTCAGTCATAATTTCTGTATACAAACTTATATAAATAGAGGTGATAATATTTAATTAGAGTCTGTTGAAATTGTTAATTAGATGCAATAAAGGCACTTATTAGCAGCTAAACATTTGTAGACATATTACAAATTTAGTTGCTATATAATAATCGTCATGCTGATTCATTAAAACGTAGCTTGGATTACACAATTTATGGTCGCTTGAAAAGTATTTAGTAGACGCTTAAAATTAGTCGCTGATTTATTAATTTAGAAGACAAATAATTAAATTTGAGGACAGAAATGACAGTTTAAAGTAGCTGCGTTAATTACAACGCATAAAAAATTACCAATTTTAAAATTAAAATGAGTTTCAACTACCTAATTTTATTTTAAATAAAAATAGTAGCATTTAACCTCTCCGGTACCTACTGGGTACCCAATCTGAATTGGGTACTATCGAAAAATAGGAGCCCAACGTACCTAACGTCGCTTAGATTTGAGAACATTCGTTCTCAGTCTGTCTACCTGTCCGTCCGTCTGTCAAGACCCTTTTTCTCAGGAACGCGCGGAGGTATATACTTACTTACATAGGTAGTGTCAAGAACTGGTTCCATAAAATAAATGTTCAACTCTGTGGCACTACCTATACCTATGTTATACTAAAATTAATAACAAAATGCTCAGGTCAGCTCCCCCTTGGAGCAGTGAAAAAAATCGTGTATTCTTGATTAAATGAATACCTACGTACTTATCATGTCGCGAAAATTATCTTAAAATAACAAGTGGCACGCTTTGTAGTGTACCAAAGTTTCGAAAGCAGTTTAGAGAACAGAATTATTTTTCTTTTTCGGACACCTGGTTTTGAATGAAGAAAAATAATTCTGTTTTCTAAACTGGTTTCCCATACATAATATAGAATCTTCTTTTGAAACTCATTCACAAATTTCAATGTGTAAGAAAACAATATTATTTTCACAATCGCGTTTTTCCCAATGTTAATACACAGAAACATAGGTAGGTTTAGGTTATGTTAAGTTTACATCGGCCCGATAAGGGCCTAAACTACACAAAAGTAGGAACTCCGCTAGCGGAGCTCCGTCAACACTGTGTCTGTGTCGATTCTGATTGGAAAAAATCTCTACTGTGAAAATAAGTTTCAGTAAAAACCAGAAGTCGATCACTGATCCTAGTTTCGTGCAAGAACAAAAAGTTTGTTCGTAACTGGTTTCGTATTAGAACAAAATAGTTTTCGTTCGCAAACGGTTTCGAACAAGACCGAAAAAGTTTTCTTCCGCAACTGGTTACGAAACTCCGGTTACGTACGCGGCCGAAGGGAATCAACTTACTAGTTGCAAGAGCAAGTATTTGGCGTCTCATTAAAATACGGATTTATATTCATCCAAAATTCATATCCTCTTTTGTATTATTTTTGAATCCTTTTGCATACCACCACACATACATAATACCACCACATACATTTCCTTTCTTTCAATTTATTGGACTATAAATAATCATACAAACTCACGCACCGGCAACACTTCCAGGGTACGATTACGGTTATTTATATACATACACTTCTGATTTTTATTAGATTACATATATTAATGACTTTTATTATGTACTTATCTTATTGTTATGAACTCTATGATGATAAGTGTATTTATTACATGTTGGTATTAGATTTTTAAATTAAGAAAAAAGTGCCTTCATTGTTAACAATGGGTCCATTGTCAATTGCAAAAATTGATGTACTGAAACATTCCTTTTAAAAATTTGTATGGCTTTACAAACTTGATGTAAGTCTAGCATATGAAAATAAATTTTTGATACCTTTTATATGGTTAAATTTAAAAAGACATCGTTACATTTTATCAAGAGTATTACTCCTTAGGGTTTAAATAAAGTTAATGTTTAATTTAATTACGGTCTATTTTTTTCTTAATATATCTAATAAAGCTCTACGAACGAGACTCGGGGTTAAAGGTATCTATTTACGTAGATGATAAGTACTATAAAGATAAAATTTCTCAAGCGTCAATAATATCAACATTTTGTGGAACATCATGAATCGTTATAAATGAGGTTTCCTTCTTGTTTATATATTTTTTTTTTACTCGCTACTTCGTCTGCGCCTGCGTGAAATTAGCACTTTCCTGGCATACAAAGAATTGGTAAAAGTTTTTTTTAATCAGCTCTGTGTTTCTAAATACAAATAAACACTGAGTCTACCTGTTTATTGTTCCATTGAGTAGGTACGTATAGATACAGATTCTTTTTACTTTGCTTCCTAGAATTTTAACTTTTTATCAACGTTATTATGTTTATGTACATACCTACGAGTAACGTAATAAAAATAAAGTAATCGGCGTCACTTAACGCTTGAAAGTAGGTAGATAGGTTGTAAATATTGAGTATTGAGTATTGTAGGTTTATAAACTCTTCCTCCTCCTCCTTTCTGTGTATTTGTATTTATTTTTATTTTATTTTTATGTGCAATAAAGAGTTTACATACATACATACTATCTAACTAAACTTATAAGCCGTATTGTATTTTATAAATAAATAAATAAATATACCTACCAGCTGTTGCCAACGACTTCACATGCGAAGAATAATTTTATCACGCTACGCAAAATTTTATGGCAAACGGTTCAGTGGTTAAAAACGAAGTTTTCCCTGTTGTTCCTGACATGATCTTTAGGAAAGCGTCTTAGGAAGCCTCAGGACCCAGAGTTCCGTTTCAGCATCAGCACGCGAAGCAGCAAGAACCGGTGATCATTTGCGGCAAGTTCTACTACTTAAGATCGTAAGTTCCATTGGGCGCACGCATTTTAAGACCTCGCACACGGCGACCTCCTGCCACGCCAACATTTATACACTGTAGATAATGATGTCGTATTACTCTATGATAAGTATAATCATGAATAGATTTGTTGCAAAGTTCGCACGTACATAGTGTCTCTGCTGTGTCCGAAATAAAGATTTTGGTGATGTAATAAATAAATCAGTACCTAGTATCTTTATTTTCTTAGTACCTATATTTTTTCTCAAGGTTGTAACGTTTGGTAAATTTGTAAACAGTTGATGCTCGTAGCAATTTAATAATTATTAAATAGGTGTATAGTATACGAAGTTTATTGTTGTACTTTTGCGTTTGAAATGCTTTATTGTACGAATATTGGCAGTGACATTTTATAAGAGTTAAAATAAATTAAATTGGTTGACTTTTAACGGTAACGTTGATTTAACGTCATATCTAATCACTATGTAACGATTGTTTGATAATTATCAACGTGTCGATTTTAGGTAAAATAACAGCAGCGTATATTCCGACCGGACGTGGCAAAAAGCACCTCGTGTTAGCAGGGTTCTCCTTCGTAGAGACCGCGGCCACCTACTGGGTGTGCTCGCGGCGCAAGAAGCAGTGCCAGGCTACTGCCAGGACTAACAAGCGCGGCGAAGTCATCAAGTACTATAACGAACACAACCACGAAAAACCCAGGTTCTACCAGAAAACAACAAAAAAAATGATACAGCTTTAATATGTGGCCGACATTAATCCTCTTTCGTGTTGTTCTAATTGTTTTTTTTTTTATTAATCTGGGTTAAGCAATAATTAATGTATTATTTTGATATAAATGATTGCTTTTCTTTAGTCAGATTGGTTTTTTACTTTTAGATTTTTACCTTGATATTATTAGTGAATCATCACTTGGTACGCGATATAAGTTACTAAACCGGTTTGTATTTTTCAGAGGCATTTTTCTTGCCATCGCGAGCGGGCAAGTCCGTGCTGATTTTCCGGAACAATAAGTTTTGGGTGAATAACCACTATCGAGAGAAATTGAACTGGGCGTGTCGCGATAAGGACACCAAGGGCTGCTTGTGCCGAGTTCAGACTACGATGGACGGCCGGTTCATAAGGATCAAAGGAGGACACAACCACACCCCCAACTTTACTCCTGAAAACTTCGACTCGCCTTCACCCATCGAGAAGCCCTCCAGCCAGCCGGTCGGCGCCTGGCACGAGGCGGTCAAAATTAAAGCATCTAAAACTGCCATATATTAAATGTTAACTAGAAAGACTGGTGACGAAACCAAAACTGCTAGCTATTGCATGACCATCTTCTATTTTATATTACTAAGTATTGGATACCTCTGGGAGGAAGTTCTGTGAAATCATTGTAACTTTCGTGGCTGTGATATAAATGACATTCGAATTCATACTATTTAGATTTCAAATATGCATTCCTTTTTGAGTTTTAGTAATTATTTAAGTTGATATACAAATGTAATTTAATTTTTTAAATGCACCAACCCGCATGCCGCCGTAAATCTGAGTCACAATCGCGAAGTGTAGAAGATGTTTAGTACACTGGAAACCTTGTTTTTGTCACAACAATAGCTTTAGTTTTGTGTATTATTTTTAATTTTTGTACCTCTCTCTGATTAAACATAGTGTGTAGTATTATTTTGGAAGTACGTATGCAGTATTGAATTAATCTAGTATGATAAATTTGTTTCGATTAAGTTAATTTAATTTTACCTTAGATTTATTTTGGTTTGCAACTCATTTACACGAAACAATTCTCAAAATAGTGACGAAAAGTTTAGAATCTCATTACGTGGTTCGCGATATAAATGCTTTATGATACCGTGTCATAACGACATAAACGACAGCTAATTTAAATTAACTTTCTTAGTGTGTAATTTGTTTTTCAATTTTAGTTTTAATTTTAAGGGTATAGGTATACTGACTGACATCTTTTTAAAAATATTTTTGGACCTTGCGTCATCACATCACTAATGCCATTTTAAAATTAAAAAAATATTGAACTATAAACTTACTTTGTTCACCCGCGACTTGAGCAAAGTAATTGTTTATAGTTCATTGATATGGACCTCCGCAAAGTATCGCCTGATTCAATAAATTAGAAAATTGTTGTTTGTTTACATCTGTTTATATTAAAGTTTCATTCGCTTTATGGCCTTAGACACGCCAGCGGAGGAAGGCTACACGTGCCAAATAATCATCTGGCAAAAAATCCGAGCAGGTTCCCTACTCTAGTGTCTACACGTGGAAGCCTAACTTGGCAGTACAAAAACGATGTACACTTATAAAAAGTTCTATTATGTATTTACTAGCCATTAAGGAAAATGGAACCAATTAATGCCGCCCTCATATACATTAACATGTTTTTATTTATTTATTATTGATGGCCGATTCACTGGATGGTCTATTTGAAATCATTAGCTATTAAGAAAGTAATCTTAAGTAAACATTATTTTATACTTTGTATGATCATGAAATATTTTTGTAATAACTTTTTGCTTTTATTATTTATCTCCTTTCTTATTTATTTCTTTTGCCTTAATGAACCTACATTACAAATGGTATAGAAAGTGAAACTTGTTAATTTTACACATCAGCAGTGCCGAGCCTAAGAGATCGCGTAGAAGTAGCGGAAATTGTGTTTCAGTGTACTGGAGCAGATCTCGATACGGCAACCCTGTGTTGGTGATCGACGGCGAGCGGTTCCGGCGCTGCGGGCGGCCGGTCGGCGCGCGCGCCACCTGGCTCTGCATCAAGTCTGACACGGGCTGCAAGTGCTACGCCGTCACGCTCGCCGGCCGCATCGTGGCCATGGGCTACGAACACCTGCACGACGTCAAGAAGAGAAAACAGAGGCACCGACAACGATCCTTGCCGCATCTTAAAGCGTTCCTCAATACTTTTTTCTCGTAGTTACGTTTTCAAATTCTTTTATGGAAATAGGTTTCGTTTTATTTTTCATGAAGAGTCAAAGCGGTTCCACTGATGATAGATATCATAGTTCTGTTTAATTTTTAAAATAGATACACATATATTAGAGGTATAATAATCGACAGGTATTAAAAGTCAAGCTGGAGATGTTTCGTACCAATCCGTTGTTCCTTCTCAAGGTTCAACGTGGTTACATTGGTTTGGTTGCATGTAATATAACTGAGTGATAGTGTATCTATTTTAATAATTATGTCTGTGTCTCACGATAGTTTTAAATCAAGCATCATGTACTGCTTTCCTTTTTTTTTGTGGTATTTCTTAATCGTCGCCTTATTTGCTTCCTAGATCGTCTTCTAGGATATCCAATCCGTGTTTTCGAGTTGTAATTTCTTAATTATCTCCTTTACTCTGACTTTATGAAGGTCAGAAAAATCAAAAATATGTGATCTAATATCAGTGATCATCGAATCACCGGTGCCTCGTTAAAGACAGTGTTAAAAAAACGTTGTTTCTTATTAGGTCTAGTCATATTTTTGTTTGCTTTTCGCTGTGACGAGACGATTAGTGTCTTAGTTTTTGACTGAGTGTATGCCTAGTAAAGTCCGACAAAGTTAAACAGAATTTTTAGGGCTCCGTAGCCAAAAAGGCAAAAACGGAACTCTTATAGTATCGCCATAGTAAAATAGAAGTATGTAAACTCCGACCCTTTAGGAGACTAACTGCCTACTCCGGCGCGGGCGCTTAGGGTTGTCGATGTCTATTTTAGATTAATTACCTACCGGCAAATAATTTTAGTACTTTCGTACTAAAACGGTTAACTTGAAATTGTCTTATGTCTGTGTCTAGACAAACAAGATATTGCTTTATTATTATTATTATACTAAATTTAAAAAAAAATATATATTTATTCGCCGGAGTGGAGATGGCGACTGTGTACATACATACTACTCATGTTTACAAAAAAATACGTAACTAACGAGTACGCGAACGTAAAAGATGATCATCTCGTGAAGCGAGCGCAAGACGAGCGAGCTAAAATAAAAACGTACGGCACCGACGGCAGCGCAGCCATGACTACAGAAAATTGAATCCTCCTTAAATTATCAGTGTGTGCGTGCGGCGGGTGCGTGCGTAGCGTACCGGTGCCAACCGGCGCGCACACATTTAAGCCGCGCGATGTACTTTTGTTTGAAGTGAACTTACTTTTCCTATTTTACTATGGTTTCGCCATGTCTGTCTGTCAGTCCGCCCGTTCGCCCGTCCGTCTGTCCGTCCGCGGCTTTGCTCCGAGACTACCAATGCTAGAAAGCTGTAATTTTGCACGGATATATGTAGTAACTACGCAGACAAAATGGTAGGAACAAAATTTGGGAAAAAAAATTTTTTGAGGGTGCCTCATAGACGTAAACTGGGGCTGTTTTTTTTTTCTCGACCACCCTATATTGTGGGGTATCGTTGGTTTTTTAAAACCATTGGGGGGTTGCTAAGACGATTTTTCGATTGAATGGTCTAAAGATTGAACACGCCAAAATTGGGGCACACAAAAATTCATAAATAATAATTATAACAATAAATAATTACATTATGCTCTCCATATTCAATGTCAAATTTAATAAACTTTAAAATAACATTTCTTATTTTTGTTAGTGTCTGCACAGTAAGCCATGTATCGAACTTTCCTATGCACGCGGCACATAAGACTTTGCACCCTCTCATTAGGAAACCTTTTTAGGAAACCTTTTCGTCGCCCAGGTCCATATTTTTTGGAGCTTAGAGACTGATTTTACTTCTCTGTCTTTCTTTTTCAAAATCCTTTTCATAATACTCCAGTACTCTTCCACGGGCCGCAGTTCTGGACTATTTGGCAGGTCACATATACGTAGTTTGGGTACCACCACAATCCCGTTTGAGTTGTACCAATCCATTACTGATTTTGCGTAGTGGCAACTGGCTAAATCTGGCCAAAACATGGGTGGTGAGTCGTGTTTTCTTTTCTTACACATGGCAACAAACGCTTCTGTAAACATTCTTTTTGATAAATATCGCCGTTTATTGTCCAGGTTTGTAGGTTCGTTTATTGTCATAAACAAGCGACTTTTTTTTCCAGCTACATATTGCCTGCAAAAGAAGATATTTTTTTGGGAATTTAGATCGTTTTTTTAATTTACAATCTTCAAGAGCTTCTGTTCGACTTTAACTTGTATAAAACTTATTCAGGAATTTGTTTAAAGTCCGCTTTTGTGTATGTCTCGTCGTCCATCACAACGTATTCAATTCAAATTTCGTAAGGAAATTTTCATATAGTTTTCGCGACCGTTTTTTGCCGATAAGTTCTGTTTTTAGTCTCGATCTGGTGCGGACTGGGCTTTATATCTTCTTATTCCTGCCCTACGTTTCACTTTTTGAACATAGAACTGAGACATTTTCACTTTTTTAGCAACATCACGAGATGACATGTAACGATTTGAGGCCAAAATCTTTACAACACTTTCTTCCTTTCTTTATTCTTGACTCCTTGCAACCCACCAACCAGTTCCTGGCTTTCTACCTATTGTCAAGCGTTCACGAAACGTTTTTAATACGCGACAAACCGTAGATTATAGACATTTCTGTAGCTAAGCATTGGATTTTCTACATGTTCGTGCAAGATACGTTTGCGCTGTTGATGTTGTTTGCTCGACATTTTGCCAACGAAAAAATAAAAGAAGAATAAACTGTCGTCTTATTATAGCCTAGTTCTTTGTGAATAAAAAATAGTTCACAAAATTTGTATATAGGTATCTTCAATTTTTGCGTATAAATAGACATTTTTGTATGGGTAATTTGGCGTGTTCAAGCTTTATTTGCGAAATATTCAACTTTAAAGTGCAATTTTTCATTAAAATCGAGCGTCCCGCCGTCTAAAATCCAATGTTGTGTAGAAATTTAAAAAAAAATTCAGGACGGTAGTAGGTATATCAAATTTACAAGGAAAACTAACGGCTAAGTTTGCTTGAGAATTATTAGTAGTTTAAGACTAAATATATCTAGACTTGGAAGATTCCGTACAACGTCCTACCGTCCTACTGTGAAGCAGCAGTACTTGCACTGTTGTGTTTCGGCGTGGAGAGTAAGTCAGCCGGTGAAATTACTGACACTTGAGGTATTCCATCTTAGGCCTCTAGGTTGGCAACGCATCTGCAGTACCCCTGGTGTTGCAGATGTTTATGGGCGGTGGTGATCTTTTACCATCAGAAGACCCACTTGCTTGTTTGCCATCCAGTCGAATAAAAAAAAAAGTAGGTACGAAATCCTTAGTCAAATATGAATTACTTCATTTTTTCTAATGGCTACGGAACCCTATCTTGGGCGCGTCCGACAGGCTCTTGGCCGGGGTTTGTTCTGATATAATGTGAACACTAAGTAACTATTATGTAGTAGTTGGTTTTAAAAAAAGTTTTTCATTGGCAAGACCCAAAAACCATACTAACTAGCCAATTAAATGGTGAGGCCGGTGCAATAAGATTAATTGAGTTGATTAAGTTTACATATTATGCTGTCCTTAATGGACAATCAGTATCTATAGCAATTGATAGCATGTGATTATATCGCATAATCTATTTGTTGTTAGGACATTGTTTTAAATTAATTTGAATGAAAACAGTTCATGAAACATTTCCGAGTTAAGGTCAAATGCAGAAAAGCGTGTGTTTTGAAATTAGGTCGGATATTTGTACGCATCGTCTAATGTTAAGAGGCCGTATTTTAGAGAGGTGATCTCACGGTTTCAAAGTTGACCGGATAGCGTAATGGTTAGTCCCTTCTTAGAGTAAAATTCCCTCTATGATTTACACGGATTCATGTATGCCAAATTTCAGTCTCTAGCTCAAGTGATTTGTGTAGTGCGTCGTCTGTTAATTAATAAGATAATAAGTCACTCAGTAACGTTAACTCTTTTATAGTAGAAGATTCGTTAAAGAATCAGCCTCACCGAACTGGTTAATGGATAAAAAGTATTTTATATTAAATTAAATATGTTAATAAATAGATTACAAGTGGGTTGCGTAAAAAAAAACTTTCCTAAGTAAAAAAAAAAACTACGACTAGATTTTTGCAGCTAGGTAACCCTAAACCATCATGTTTGCAGTGAAGTAGCGCTTATGCGATATAAGATTAATTTATTATACAAATGGGTGAAAAAAACTAGAATTTATTTAAAACCTGCCAAACCGTAGCTATGCCACGAGAAAAATAGACAACCCAACGTTTATACATTTTGTAGGCTTCATACTTTCGATTGGTATTAAAATTTATTCGTGAAGTTCATATGAGTAACCTATGTATTAAACAAAAAGGAAATTTTCTTTTGTTATTATTATAGTTTGGACAGGATTTTTTTAGTCGACCCACTTGCAAACATATTTAATTTAGGGGCTGTTTCACCATCCATTGATTAGCGTTAACCGACGGTTAAATGTGATGCTGTCTCCGTCCATTCGAACAAAACAAATAGAGACGGCATCACACCTAACCGCCAGTTAACACTAATCAATGGATGGTGAAACAGCCCCTTAATATAGGTAATTTACATCGCCGTTTTTGTTTGAAATTGGAAAAACTGCCCCCAATCTCAGGGCGGCAATCAAATGTAGTGTTTTGGACCTAGTTAAACAAATTGGAGATGGAAATAGATGAAGAGATAGAGACAATAACTAGTGAAGGGAAAAAATATTATTCTTTTTTTGCGTCATCAAAAAGAGGCTTCTGGGAGAGTTTGCATTCTCCTTACGTAAACGTCGTATGTGTAAATATGTACTTTCCTCTTTGATTTAACGTCGGTCAAAACGACCGACCATCGATCAAACGGAATTGCAATCAATAGTAAGTAGGTAAAGCTTTTATTTTTAAAGATAGCAAAGTCATGTGGGTGTCAACACAACACCTTTTTTTTGAGGTATAATTATGTTACTGAAAGATAGCCTATGGACTTGACGTTTTACGTAAGCATTGAAACATGCAATTTATAATCTATCCGCTTACACTGTCTGCATTTGATCTAAATATATATGCTATTAGAGGTTTAATTTACCTACAAACTAGACTTACGAAAATTTGTGATGTGCATAAATATAATAAATTTGAGTAGAATATAAATCTGAAGTCCTATTTTTGAGAAATTATGTAATTATAAGAAAACTTTTTAATTACCACTGCGTTTCATTCTCCGTTGGCGGAGCAAGAAACCGGGACGATGTTTTAAACTATTTTCAAACGAGGAGCGTGTTGGGTAACGGAGGTTAACATTCCGTGTTCAGTTGCAGGAAACGAAGCGGTGGCTCCCGCCACGCCAACGTTGGGTCTGCCGTTTCCCTTCCCCTGCTTTCCGGGGCAGTTTCGGTACTGCTTGAGTAAGCGGGGGAAGCCGGCGATAGAAGTGGGCGCGCACCGTTTCTGCTTCAACGGGCGCGCGGCCAGCGGCAAGGTGTGGTGGCGGTGCTCGCGGAACCCGCGCTGCCGCGCCGCCGTCCACACCTTCGGGCTGCGCGTCGTGCAGATGAACAGTGCCCACACCTGCGGCGTGCGCGCCACCCCGCTACGACCCATGTTCTAACCACGCAACTGACTGCAATCTCTCCGTACACACATAAAGGTGGTTGCCTTGCGTTGCAAAATCTCCATGCTATCGTTTCAACAGCGCACCCACTAACTCCTTGTACAGGATCTGCAGACCCCTCAATTTTTTTTTTTTAGTTTTAAATTTTGTAATAGATATGTGTTTCAAATTTTAAATCAACGCTGGCGTTTTGTACGTGTGAGCAACCACCGTAATGCTGATTTATTGATCCAGTAGCTTACCAGTACATACATTTTCATGAATTCAAGTACATATTGGATTAACATATTACAAAAATCATTCTTTCTAGAAAGAAAATTGACGTGTCAATTTATATACGTTAGTACGCTACGACCGCTGGCTTTCAATAAATGTTATGGTTCTTGGCACAAATCGCGATTTGGGAATGCAAACTTTGATGGCAACTACTTAATACCTATTTCACTCTCGGTCAACGATCAACGATTTTTAATGTGGGAAATAATACAAGGTTGGGTTGAGATATATTGCTCTCGTGCCTTAAGCCGGTGGTCGACTTTCAGTATTTTAGCTGTAGATTAAACGACATGAAGTATACGAACATTGGTCATTGCAAACTTTAGTTTGCTGTTTTATTTGTAATTATTTAACCGTCTTGTAATAATATTCTCCAAAGAGACAAAATGTGTTTACCTATATATTTAACTGAGTACATTTTAATGGTAGATATTTGCGCTGTGTAAAGTATACGAATCTTTTATAGGTTAGTTTTTAGATCGTCGTGAACTAAGTTGAGACTTATTTCTAGAGAGGAGCACTTCCATTGAGGTAGTTATAAAAATTCGGATCAAAATTATTTGAATGCTCTACGCAATTATTATAATAGTATTTATCAGCTTTTGGCTGTTTTGAACTGAACCGTATGGGTGGCAGCTGCGCGGGCGCCGAGCTTGCTTCTGCGCAATGGATACCTTGCTCTCGAGTAGTCTGTCTCAGTTCTGATCTTCCGCACACGACGGTCCTAGTTGTAGTTTATTGTACAAAGTGATAGTTCTCTTATGATATGCTAAGTATTTTTATACATTATTTTTTTTACGATTTTATTCGTATATAGTAAAGTAAATAGATTGTTGACGGAGCATCGGCTCCCACGGGTTGGTTTCGATTGCTATTAAACGAATGTTGCTGCTAAGAGGTGTGCTTGTCGAAGAGACATTCAAGAATCATTTATTATATACGCAATAGGGCGGTAATCTAACGACTTGTTAACGTAGAAATCTGCATTTATTGAACTCGACTTAATAATAATACTCATTGTATACGTTCTAGTTGTAAGTTCTTTTAGTGAGATTATTATTTTTAGTTTATTTTTTTTAGACATTTATATTTTTTATGCGAGTACTTATTTTACAGAATTATATTATAACTTGGTTGTACCGTTGTACTTAGGTACGAATTATTTCGACAGATTTTAAGTTCACCGCAATGAGCCAGTTAACCATGTTCAACGTAATATTATATACCAATTTATTTTCTAGTTAGGTGAAACAGATGTATACGATTAATTGTGGGTATTAGCCCATGAAGTATTATATTTGAAGTATTATTTTGTGTATTGTGATAAGATATTATTTTATTGTTTAGTCCTGAAAGTACTATGGAATAACGGTAGCTCTAAGCGTCAGACGATCGGAGGATGTTTTATGCTGTGTAGTGAGTATGGTAGCTGGAGACTTGTGTATAGGTACAAAGAAGTGATTATATTGCGCTGATGTAAGTCCTTGACTTTTATTTTCTAAATATTAACATTTATGGAATGTGCCTAAGGAAGATATATTTTTAAGTATCAAGGTCTCGACTTCGGTGTTGTCAGTTCCAGCCCTGAGACCAAAACGAAACAAATTGCAAGAACTGTAAAAAAAGTTCTAATGGTTAAGATCTTAAACAGTCAGCTAAGTCTCGTACCATAAACAAAACACATGTAACGAACCACGGCACAAGATAATTAAAAGAAAAAAAAGCTTGCGGTTTCGAAAAGCCACGTAGAGTTTTTTATTTAGCCAATCTAGAAGTTCAACCAACTAGATTTAATTAAAAGAATGTCAGCAGTTTCTGGGAATCAAGTGTTTTCGTATCAAGCGTGTATCAAGAAAGAAAATTAATAGAATACTGAGGTATATATTCTTTCATCCATTGTTAAATCATTAAGTAAGCACAGAAAATCTTAAGTGATAAAATATTCAAAAATATGGCGAACATAGGAACTACAGCGAGTGAATTTAAACATTTTTGCACACTACGATTACCTAGTTAATTCAGAATCGAAGTAAATTTATTGCTCCCGGTGATTAAAATCATGAAATTTGCTCTTGAGGTTTTATTTACTGACCGGCTCACATTCTCTACGACTAATTAAGGTTTACTTCTTATACCGAGTAGTGATTTGAGGTCTGTAAATTTTAGTTACAACGTGTGTATTGGTCCAGGTTGGTTCTACATTCGGTCGGCGCGTGGCGGCCTACACCTAGTGGCGGAAGGGCACATATTCTATGAGGACGGCGGGTCACACCCGCGCCGGGTGACCTGGCGCTGCGCCCGCTCCTACCAGAAAGCGGAGAGATGCCAAGTAGCGTTATGCCTCAGAGACGGAAGACTGGTTTACTTCAGGGGGTCACACAATCATCCTCCTACGTATAACCCATCGAAGCATGATTCGCGAAAGTTTGAAGTGGATCCGATGGGCAAGTACAAGATAGTAGCTAGCGCGCCGCGGCCGGCGGTGGCGCCGCTGCCGGCGGCGCTGGTGCCGCCGGCGCCGCCTGCCGCTATGCTGCTGTAGGCCTGGCGCGACCTCCTGGTGCGCGGACTGCTCGACTCCAGGCAGTGACCGCGCACCAGGGGCGTCGCATCGCTTAATACGGTGACCTATCACCAACCGCTTCTTGTGAAAATCAATACAAGCCCACTAATGTATTGCTTTTCACTAATCACTGATATTATCAAAAACTTTTATTGCGGGTCTGATAATTTTTGTGTCGAAATTTACATACGTTTAGACTGATACTTTATATTGTTAATTATGCCAAAGGTCATGACGTTTTTTGTTATTAGGGTTAAGTAATCTTTACATTATTTATGTATATTGCGACTTCGAAGTCGTAGAAATCAGATGGACTTCTTCCAAGCAAAGCAAGTTTTTCGTAGTTACTTAGATGCGGATGAAATAGCTGTAACGAGCGTCACATTTTATAAGTACGGTTGGAGTTGTTTGGTTCGATTGTTGTTTGAGAAGCTGCAGTTAATGGCACTAGGGCCGTCATGGGATACAAGTAATATGTAGCTAGTAGGGCATCGAGCGCGCTTACGATGTTGGCTGGTGTCGACGAGGAGACGGCCGCCCGTGCGGCGTGTTCCCACAACGCTTTAAGGTCGCCTTGTACCAATGCCTTAAGCGGCTAATAAATATATTATAACTAAGAAGCGAATCAATGACTATAATAATTATACTCATTGCTGTCGTGGATGTGCAATATTCTCTTACCAGTTTAGAAATTATGTATACAAACTGTATAGCTTTAAGTATAGCGTAGCCGTCTTGTTGAAGCTTTTTATAAAATTCTATTTATTGACCGCGGCGTAGATTGCGGATTGACTGATTGACGATGTTACGGAGTACTCCAATATATATGACGTGTACTTAGACCTAGCCGTAGCATAGGTACCTACCGTAGTCGAAGAAAATACTGACATGTATCAGCTTATGAATATTAATAATATGAATATGAGCGATAGTTTTTATATTAGAGTCTTATGAATTATGTATTTAAAAGTGTATATTATACCAGGTACTGTTGTATGGTAGCGCGAGGCGAGTTCCAAGTAGCTGTAAATACAGGTGGCATCTGCGTAGATGTATTACATATTTTGTTTACAGTATTACGGGTTTCTTTAATGAACTGGCGGCGGCGAGTCAAAGTAACGATCGTAGCTCAATTACGCTAGTCAGGCGTATCTTACTTTTATTCTAGTCCCACTTGATAATACGATGATTGATTACTTTAATTGAGTCGTTGATTATGAAATTAACAAACTCTTGACATTTAGTGCAACATGTTTTTTCAGTTGCCATGTTGCCAAGTCAGTGAATAATTATGTACAATTGAATTTGAACCATTTGAATCGTGACCCACTGCAGAATTGTTTGACAATGACTTTTCTCTTGATCGACTGTACGTTTATTTTAAGTGGCATTTAATATAATGATCTCGATGGTTGCTTTGACTCGTTTTGCTGCAAAAATCGCAATAAATGTATTTTTATATTTAAGTTTTACTCATGTAGTATGTTTGTCATTTGCCAAAGAACTTGATCTTATTTAGGTACATTTTACACTGATTTACTATTAGTAATAATTTTTATTCGTACATATTTAAGTCATTTTTAAATCTACTTTTTGTGACTATTACTATTATTTAATTTCATAAACATGTTTATTCAGTGTCGGTATTTTATTTAGCTCTACATGAAAAAATAACGAATAAAAACGTTTACGCTTCATTCCTGTCTCTGGTGTACCGCAACGCAACGGTCATTGTAGGTAAGTTAAAGACGCAAGTTAAACGTTAGAGTGCGATAGCAAGTTATACCTACATACGTGTAAAGATAGTTATAGTAAAATTTAAACAGTTGAAGAGTCGACTTGTTACTTGACAAAAAGCAAAAAGGTGCTGAAATATTTTTCTTAGCTTAGATATTTCGGTATTTCTACACTTGATTTTTTTTTTGTTTTTTTTTTTTATTTATTTTGGTTTCATGGTGTGTGTGTACAGATGTGCAAGTTGCAGAAAGTTTCCAAAAAGTTGGGAAAGTTCTCGGAAATTTCTGGAAATTTTCACAAGAAATTTAGGAAATTTAAGTTTAAGAAATGAAAAGTTTCAATCCCCATACAAAATTGTGAGAAGTTTCCGTAATTTTCCTATATGAAAAATTCCGCAATTTTGGAAAGTTACCTTTGGCACATCAGTAGTGTGGACCAAACCAATACGACCGTTGCAATCGCCGTAAAGGTCATGAATTTACCCGAAGAATGTTAAGTCAAATGGTAAGTTCTATACTAGCTGTTGCCTGCGACTTTATCTGTGAAAAGTTCGTTTATTGTTATCCTGCGGAACTATGCAATATTCTGGGATAAAAATTATCCAAGGTGTTAATACAGGTTAAGAAATCATCTGGGTGCCAAATTTAATTTTTATCTCTCCTGTTCGGAAAGTTTAATTTTCATAGCCGGGTGGAAAATTTCGTTTTCATCTCTAGGGTGGAAAATATTTTTTTTAAATTTTTTTTATCAGCCACGGAGTCGAAGATAATTGAGTTACGTCAATGAAACTTTTTTTTTCACGTTTTGGCATGGCCATCTAGATGCACGTCGTGACGAAGGAGCTTATATACAACACTGGAGCGTATTACGTCACGAACATATTCCATCTCTTTCTTTAGTTAGGTTAAGAAAGAGATGGAAGTCATTCGTGAAATGTGAAAGAAAGAGATGGAATATATAAATAAGTAATAAAGATCAAACTTCTTCGTTCGGCGTTCAACCTCCAGTTTCGTATATACCTAAGCTCCTTGGTCGTGACCAACTCGATTTTTTTTATAGTCGGCCGTGGTAAGTGGTCAGGTCGAAAAGGTACCGTTGGAGGTTGGATATAAGTAAATTCAATTTATTATCATTCTCATTTTTTTGTAGTATTTTACTTGCCTCACAGTCGAAATGAAAAGTAGAGTGTCTAACTCGGGTGAAATTACCCATTTCCCCTCGAACTATTGGTATCTCGGGTGAAATGGGTCACTTTCCACCCTTGGTTATCAATCAACTATTAAATCCTTCAAGCGTTTTAGCATGAATGAATAACAAACGTAACTTATTCAACTCGCCGACAGACATACTCAAAAAATTTGAAGAATTCGCCAGAAAAGGCGTTTATGTAATTAATATTGTCTTCAAATATTGCCTAACTTTATCAACACAAAAGCGTTAGATGTGTAGAGTGAGTAAAAGGCTGAGTTGACATTGCGAGACGCCTCTCGAAGCTGCCGCATGACTTGTTTGAAACTGCCAGCTTGAAGGCGGCTCGCTCGACCTGTACTGGACTAAAGATCTCTATTTGAAGAGACAAGAAACTACCTCGATATATTTCCTTAAACTGCGCTTGTGGTGTTGTTTGTCAGTGTCGGGGGGCACGGGCGAGCTTCTTAAGATGGCGGGGCACTGGTACCGGCTGGACTCGAGCTACCGGAACAAGCGACGCTGGCTCTGCGCCCGCGGCTGCGCGGCGCGGCTCCACACGGCCGGCAAAAGGGTCGTATTCTCCGACGTTCGCCATCACTGCAGAATCAACCACACTATTTGATGCTGCCCTTGTTTAGCTGTATATAAAACTATGCAAGTTTTGTACTTTGGAAACGATATGCCGGATGGAAGTGTTACGAAATATCTAATCAAACCAAAGTAATCGTTTTTAGTTCATTTACGAAGCATCATTTATTTTTAAGTAATTGTATTTTTTTACTTTGGGTCAGCAGGTTGATTAACTTACCTCTTGACTACGTTATAGAGTGCGGCGAGCAGATGTTTTTTCTCATCAATATACCTACTTAACTACTACATTAATAATTATACAGAGTGGACAAAATATTTATAAATAGCCTTGTATAGGTATTTTTACTAGGCATTTAAAATTGACCTCTTTTTAAGTAATTTTATGTAGTCACAAATATTTTACATAGTCAGTTGTGAGTTTTATTATTTTACATAGTGAGTGCTGCGATTATTTGATCAACATATTATTATGACTCTGATAAAAATAGCTCTATGCTTGTTTTAGTGCGGCCTAAACAAAACTTAAATAGTTAGCTTAAATGTTTGAGTTCCACGGTAGGTAGTCTTTTATAAATGGATACATGTGTCCAATGCATATAGCTCAGGGATGTTATGCATTTAAAATTTCGGTTACTTATTAATTTTTTGAAGTTTTTAAACGAAAATATAATCGGAAATAATATTTGCAGAATCCTGTTGCATGATAGGTCATCTCAAATCTCATTTAGACTGCCTCTATCCGAACATATAAGAGCAATTTGAATTGGTATCGGTAACGGTTTGTCATACATTTTTGTTTCGTATGCTGCAGTTACAGAGCTCCATAACATCCCTAGTAAATCAGCTCTATTGTATGTGCTACTGCTCGTAGTTTTTTTTTGTATTGTATTACTATATTAAACGTTTCAACTCACGATAAGCCAGGAACGACTAGTTGCGATCTTTTCAGAACTAGTTGGACCATTCCTGGCTTATAATCGTGAGTTAAACCGTTTGATATAGTAGTTTTATCAGTATGTCTGACGAGAGTTTATTCAATATTAATTTTAGCAGTATTTGTTTTTATTAAATGACGTTCGAACGATTGATACTTTAGATACCTACTAAGACTTATCAAATTATAAACAAGCTACACATCTTGGATGTAAAGTAGACTCAATCGATCCTTCAACTCGCAGCTTGCCGGCAGGCGATATTTTGATCCAACATAAGAAAGAATAGACGATTATTGTGTAATTTATTCTCTTAGTAGATATAACATCATAAACCTGTACAGTTCCTCGAAATCAATTCTCATTAGCGTAGGTTTGTTTTATATTATGTAGATATTTTTTGCCAGAATTCGGATGTAAGAAATTTTACCGATAAAACAGTTATTTTTAAACAATTTTTTATTTAAGAGGTTCTTGCTTCATTGTATAAAAAAGGTAACGCATGTTTTATTATAAAATTAATATTAACAATTTTCGACAAAACTAACGTGTTGGTACATTGCAGTGCAAGTGATTTACAACGAGACGGGGTATCCGAAGTTGATGTTGGATGGCTATTTTTACCGGCCGCATAACGCGTATCGCAATCAGCCGAAGGTGCTATGGTACTGCGCTGCGCGAGGGAGGTTTCAGTGCACGGCCACACTGCGCACGTTCAACCGGGAGCTGGTGGCCGTGGCCGGTGCGCACAACCACGCGGCCTGACAGCCGCGCGCGCGGGCGCCCGCCGCCTCGCGCCATCTCTCCATGCGACATCTACATGAAATATTCAGACTGTACGGCGAACGACTCGCTTTACCATCTGTCAATGTTGCTCCGAACACCTCTTCATAGTGGTCATGTCATACGTAGGTCCGTTTTAGGATTGAGACATCTGTCAGAGACCATAAGCCTGGTATGGGATGATTTTTTATGCGGGGTGCAGCCTATCATAAACTAATAATTCATCTCCCAAAGTCTTAGACGAACTATACTGACTTGACTTAGACGAATGCCCTGGGCTGTAGCATTTCTCAAATAGATTATTAGCCCACTACCTGAAAATCAGGTTACGGGTGTTGTTAGGTACATAACTTATAAGAAATCACAAATCTATGCGATGATTTACCAAAGAAGGTCTTAAAGAACGATCATGTACTTTTAGGATTTTTTCAAATTCTGTATTAAATTGTGTAAAGCCTTGGCTCTGCGTCAATTTTTGTAATACGATAGATGAAGTAACAGTTCCTAATCAATGTTTCTTGTCATGTGTATAGTATTTAATACTATTTGCGTAATAAATTAAGAAATTAGGTTTGTGGAGTCGCTGTAAATATAAAAAAATAGTACCTAATTGCATGATCGGGTGATGAATTTAACTAGTTATTCTATTATACTCTACCCCTGGTGATAAAATACGTTGTTAATTTATTTTCAAACGATTAAATCTATTGTTTAATTAATGCGGTATTTATTAGTAGGTACATAACTAAAAAACATATGATAAAGTAGTTAAAAGTAAAAGAACTAGCAGAAAAATACACCGTGAAGTATCTTGAGTAGATCGAAATATTATATCTTATTTGAGTTATAGAATTATACCATTTATGTAGGCTAGATCTAATTTGTAATGCAGAGTATTTTAATGGTAGAGTCACTTGTTTAAAATTCATAAGCCCTAAGCTTATACGCTCCCACATGCTTGGTTCCCACAACCTTCTGCAGTCAAACCAGAAAGGTTATTGACTGCCGCTCGATCAGGTTTTAGGCACCCGGCAGTGGTTACTAACAATCAACGTACTAACAGCGTAACTAAATTTCGTAATACTACGTGTGGCGTCAGTTGGACCATTGGCGTGTATAGAGGCCCTAGCACACTGGCATTTATCGCGGTCATAAAACATCCATCCTTTACGTACACGCCCACTCGGTAGTTAGATGTGGATATATGTTTAAAGTCCGTGACAAAAACTAGTGTGCCTTACTCAGGCGCCACTGTGAATGTGTTCTTGAAATGGACTGATACGGTTGCTCCTTTTTGAAACAGCGCCGGCGATTTATGTTCCTTCGAGGACAGGGAAGAATTTGCTTCTGCATGACGGGTACACGTTCTACTTGAAGAATCTTCAGGCGCACGGGAGGAAGCAGTGGTACTGTTCGTCGCGGGATATGGCGGGGTGTCGCGCTGACGTCATCACGGCGCCGGCAGCCCGCGGCGGCAGCGGCGATATTCTGTTCCTAGTGCGGGGGAGGCACATCCACAGACCGCCTAACTACTACTTCACTCCCGATGGGAAGTATGTACGGCGGAAGGATGTCTATCATAGATACAGGTAGCTGACACGGGTCCTGATAATGAAGACATATATTATGAGTACCTATGTTATGATGATGATGAGGCACCGCTGACGAGATTGTTAGAACTGTATTTTTTAAGACTTTATTTTTATTTTTGCTTAACAATCGGGTAGCTTTTTAAAACTATGAATTTGGACCATTAATTTTATTTATTATTTATATATTATTTATATATTTTTTTTTTATTTTTTTTTCTTTGAATCTGAATCATGACTAATCCTTGCTTATTTTATATTATTTTGTATACAAGCGGCCCCATTTATTGTGATAATAATGAAGTTTTTTAAGAATAAGACTAGGTACTTTATATTTACAAAAACAAGTTCCTATGGCATAGGACCTATGCAAATGTTAAAAAAGTTTGAGTAACTTTAGTGTAGGTAGAGAGATATTTCCTACTTAGCTAGGTTATGAGTAAATTTTTAGCAAATTTTATAAAATAACAATAATATTTGTTTATTTCCTGCATCTTTTTTTCTTAAATGAATGTGTTAATTAAGTTTCTCTTTTTATGAAATGAAAAAATTCATGACAATTATTGCGAATTAGCATCTTTAAATAAGTTGAATTTAAGTTTTGTGTTACTGAAATGTTTGAAAACAAATGTAAGGATATGATTTTAAAATACTTTTTTAAAAGAAAAAATACTTGTTTCAATTTCCCTAACAGTAGACTGTAGAGTAGAGTATCTTGTCTGCGAACGCAGGGGAATCGCTAGGCCCGCGGCGGCGCGCGTTTTGCGCTACGAGCGAGCTGGAACATTATATAGATCTGTTTAGGCACAGTTTTCCTGATACTGCGTTGCAATATCGTATCCGGGAGCGACATGATTTGCGCAGTTGTGTCGGATCAATACGACCTATAAAGTTATGAAAGAAGAAAGTTCGGCAGGGCACGGGGATGTGGGCGTGCCCCAGCCGCCAGTCTTCCGGGTGCAGCCTAGTTACGCAGAATGCCCTAATTTTGATATTTAGGTTGCCGGTTGTTGCGCGGCCTCCCTCCGCCCTTCACCCCACGCGACACGTGCGCTCAAATGTTTACCTACTCCTTCAACTATTTAGACGATTGTTGTAACAGTTTTCGTGATAACTATTATAATATGATGATGACGTAGTCATGTTTCTCAAGAAATATGTATTGCTATGGTACTGTTTTGTGTAGGGCGGCCGATGTGAATGCCCGCTGCCTACACGTGGTCGCAGCTCGCGTAGGTATGCCTAGAGCTCGCAGCGAGGCCGAAAAACAACTAATTTGTAGTGAACAACTACGCCTAAAAAAACATGCTGTTATGTTAATCTTGACTTGAGTCATTGGTACTGCCTATTCGCAAATAATAGTATCTGGCTTATATTTAGATTTCCTAGTGATGCTGCCACGCTTTAATGTTAGACACTTCATATTTTAACAATGCTCCGTGTACCGTTGTCATGGTTATGACGCGGTTCTGTTGTAGCCTCGTTAGCACGTTTCGGGATAGTGAAGTCGGAAGGCCAATTAGCCCTTTGCAAGCGCTACCGGGAGCCCCATGCCTGAGTAAGAGCACGTGAGCGTGTGAACAGGGCTTACGGTAACCTCTAGGGTGCTGCGTAGGGCGTTACTGCGTAGGACGTGAGGCGTAGGTCGCGGGGCCGCGCGCGGGGCAAAGGGGCCCTAGCGGGGCAATATATACGATGGGATTTAAATTATGCATCGTTGTTTGAATTCAAATAAATCCGGCATCGGTGAAACGTATAGGCTATTGTTGGAACGTAATTGAGACTTCCTACTGGCCTTATTGACTTATCTACGCAAGATTAGCATTTGTATGAATGGATTAGGTAGAGTTCAAGTGTGGGGTTATACGGACGCGGGTATGTTTGTATGTTGTGTTGCGCCACGCCGCGGGCCGGTGGTGGCTACCACCCGCGAGGCATGCGCGCCACCGCTCCCGGAGCTCTGGTGATGGGGTCCCAAATCGATAACGCCCCAGAATCTCACTCCCGGCCCGTCTCTGTCCCACGCCTCGCTCCTCTCCCGCTCCTCTTGTACCAAACCGTATAAAATATAACATCCCAATGCAATAATAAAGTCGTTTTTACATTACCGCTTCCGTTGTAGTATTTTTACGGAGCTTAATGGCCTCCATAAAGAAACTTATTCGAATGCGAAAATATTGTAAGCTGGGTTCTACAAATTAAAGAGGCCTGTCTATGTTTTACTTTAAACTCCGCTGGATTTAAAATTTAAATTGGGAACAAACCGGTTTTTAGTGTGGCAGTAAACAAATTTTCTGTAAGACTATACAATATAATTATCTAAGAAACATAGTTCATATTTGGCCAGGTAAAAGTACCCCTTAAGTACCGACAATTCGCTGTTTAATTTCAACTTTCTGTAAACTTCTCGTCACCTATTTATAAATTCCTTATGAACGTTTTTATTTACCTAAGCGTCGAAACTGGAATTGAAAAGTATCGTGACAAATTAATTTGATTAGGCGATGTTTAAAATTGCGTAAATTTTAAACAGAAATATACTTGGCATAAGTTTACCCACCAAACAAGACTAAGTATACCTTCATTTGTTCGGCAGCGCTCTATTATCCATAACCATTTTTCATGGGTAACACGGAACCGAACTTCTTATTTCCCATGTTGTTCCGTAGTTTGTAGAACCGGCCTACATGTGTATTTCGGAAGGAATCGTTTGCGGATTTTCCTCACGTATCTAAGTAGGTATAATTTTATTTAGAGCGGGCGCTTTTTGGATCATGGAAATGTTATTCTATTTTTAGACTTTTTTCTTGTCTCATAGTAGAAGATTTTTAGCTTCCAAACTAATCTATTTAATTAAGTCGCAATACAGAAAATAAGCCACTAAACTGTGATTAACTGAATATAACGCCGTGAGTCAGATAAAAAAGATCAGTCTCAAATAGAGATTTCGATCTTATACAGGATCAAACTCGGGAAGGACGTGTCAGATATTTTTGCACGCTCCGCTGTGGCAGATACTCATACTCATACTAGTCATACTCCTTTACTGGTAATATCATTATTACATGTCATTTTGGTTAATTATTCTAATATATTCTAAAAACTAATTAATTTAATAATAATGCTAATTTTAAATTTAATATTAATGCTGGTGACTGTACTTGCAATCTTTGGACTGGACTCACTTTTCACAGTACTGTCACAAGCATAATTTACACGTACGCGGCACCAGCTTACCCGTCACTAACCCCCGCGTGAGCTCATTGGCACACCAGATCAAATCACAACGCATAGCTGCACCACGACAAATCTTCAGCGTTTTAACCGCTTTTCATCAAGTACAAGAAACTTGATGAAACCACGTACTTTTTTTGATATAGATTTTGTTTCCTGCCAGTGTCTTATTTTTACCTGGCAGGAGCCAAAACAACAAGAAACAGAAATTAAAACTTGTCATCATGCTAAAATTTGTTGGTGAAGACGGTTGAAACGTTCGGAGCACGCACCATTGGAAGGGTCTAAGGTGGCGTGTGTTGTAGCGGGAGCCTGGAGCGAGGTGTCCTGGCGCGCGCGCTGGGTCGTGGTCCGCCGGTGCAGCACGGCGCTGCTGCACGCGCCCTCCTGCCGCGTCTCCGTGCGCGCGCGCCGCCGCTGCGACTGCCAGCTCAACAAACACTCCTTCCGAACATCGCCTTCATACTCGTATAAGCCTTAGATTCAACTGCTGCCCACAAGACAAATGTGCTATAAGATTATTTATAGGCTATTTGGTGTATGTACCATATCGAATTTTCTCTTAAAAATTAAACATGAGCTGAAATCCGCTCGACTTGCATTATTGTAGGACGGCTGGATGCATTATTGTGGACAAAGATTGTTGTTGTTGCTATCGATAATAAAAAAAGAGTAAGTAAGCCACAATAATTGTGTAGATTCACCCTTGTAGCATAACTAACTTTGTGGCTCACTATAAATCCGATCCATAAAAAAAGGTGTTATTGCTATGGTTAACATATCTAAGACTAGCGCAATAATGAATGGACTTTTGCTCACACCTGCTTTCATAATAAAAATCACGTCATCTTTCTAGCTACGATTAAAATATTCACCTGTGTAAGTTGTAGCTGTAAATTCCAATATATTCCTAACCAAGTTCGGTGAAGTTTGGATTACGCAAGTCATAGGTATCTGGTTTGGGACCTGAACCCAATTCCACTGTTTATATCAGACGAGTACTTTCACATTTTTACATCACCTTGTTGAGCTTATAATTGAATGTTGTATACGTAATTCACTATAAATTCCGCCTTAATAGAATTTAGGCACAATTTGTAGGTAGTAAATTATCCACTTTACGAATATGTCAGCGTTTAAGTACGTATACTAGTACAAATGTTGTTACAATCAGCTTTTTATTATTGCCTGTCCTGTTACTTTACGTTAGTTTAGAACCTAAACTTAGAAGACCTAGACGGTGAGTTTTGTGTTTTGACTAGTCGGTTGTTCTTGTTGTGTGCTGAGTTACAGCAAGTTGTTGCGTAGGTGGGCGAGCGCGGTACCTGATGACGGCGCGCGGCGGCCGGCTGCTGTTCTACGAAGGAAACACCTACTTCATCAACTGCAGCCGCCGCCGCAGCAGCGTACGCCAGCTCTGGTACTGCTCCTCGCGCAAGTCCCGCAGCTGCCCCGCTTCTGTCCTCATCATGAACAACACGGTACTCGGCCAGGCGCCTATCCACACACACCCGCCAAAAATATCCAGCACCTACTTCAGTGCCAAAGACGGCTATTGCTAATGCTAATTTGTTAAATGCGCGTCAAACGCAAATTGAATTGAGCGAGGGGACGACCACAGAATGTGTTTTGGTAAGACGTCGAGTCGGGTCTGCGGGGAATTTGACAAGTTTTCAATGTTTGACTATTTTCGTGTACGTTGGGCGTCAAATAAAAAAAGGCTTGTCACCTTGAGCAGTTGTTACACCAAAGGGCTGAAAACCGTTTTATATTTTTAAAGGGGTTGTAATGTTAACACACTAATAGCGAATTGTCTACTTTTACATAATTTTGAAAATTCACAGACATGAATAAATCTAATGCTTTGTACGAAATCTAAAAATATATTGGTATTGGAAACAGTAGACAAATCGTTAAGTGGTGGTATAGACACGGAGACCTGATGCAATCTAGTCATAAAAATTAAGGAAAAGTAAAAAATTGGTTGAGCATATTACTCGCCAAACATCATGATAGGTGAACCCTGTTGTCTGTTATTAACGGATAGATCTGGAGCTTAGTAGAGAATTAATTAATGTGTCAGTGTTTTGTGCCAAATTGTTGCCAAATTGTCGTGATTCGTTGTTAGTGAATTCTATGTGTAAGCAAGCCGTAATCTTTGGATCCGTCCGCACTTGCGGAGTGTCAGTCAAAGCGCATTTCAAACTATTGTCTGCGGAGCAGATGCCTACCTGCTCGTTCTGGGAACTAACAAAATAAACGTCTAGACGTCCTGTCTTTAGACGCTTCTTCTATTTAAAATGTTTTTGTTGAATATTTCGATCGCTTGTAACGTTCTAGGGCCACAGGGCAGGTAGTCGAAATGTCATTGAACATTAAAATACTACTTTATTGAGTAGATGTAAGCTTTATTTTCACTTAATATCGATCTCAGAAGCTTAGCAGGCTGGAAGTAGTCACGTTTTTTGTTACTGTAGCCCTTATTTTTGTTACCATATCGAGAATGTAAAAAAAACAATACACCTGCTATACCTTGTGTAAGTACTTATTGTTAAGAAAGTATTAGGGTTCGTTTGTTTCCAAAAATTCAAGATATTTTAATGCGTTAACGGTTTGTACCTGTGCTTAGTCACTGTTCTTTTTTTTTTAGTTAATATTTTCTAGTTTTTATAAGATTTAACACGATGTTTGCCATTTATTTACTTTTAATCAGATAAAAAAAAAATACCGTGAAATTATCAGCACTGAGATTGTGTGACTGTCCCCACCAAGTTGTTTTGTAAAAACCGCGGCAGACTCGGGCTTTAACCTATGGGATGGCCGTGACATGATGATGGGTTCATTTTCAAGTATAAAGTAGGTAGTACCTGGAAAGCAAGCGGTAATTACGTAGGTTACTGTCAACGTTCCCGATCTACATACTTATTGTACTGTCTACTTAGTCATAAATACATACGTTGGTTTTTCCTGAACTAGGTACGTGATTATTACTACACATTATGTGATAATATACAGCAAGTTTTTTGTGCATAAATTACTTAATTCCCAGCGTAGGTCCTAGGTGGCTATGGTTAATGAATAATTAATTTGTTGTTGTTATTGCTAGATTTAATATATTCCTTCCAAAGTCCTGTTCGAAATACACATAAATTACTCGTGTCGAAGTGAACAAAGTTATTTTCCTAAGTTATAACTGTTACATATATAAAATTATAAAGTATCTACAGGATGACTCTATAATTTTCAGTTTAACCCCTCTATGTACCTATTATGATGTCAAAACTACGTTAAAGTGTTCCGTAACTCAGGATCACTTGGTCCGTCTGTCCGTGTATCAAGACCTTTTTTTGTCAGAAACGTCTATTGTTTTCTATTTTTTAAATTTTATTGCTTTGGGCCGTTAATATAAAATGAAATCACGGCATCAACGAAGACTTACATATGAGCCTATTTATATATGTTATTTGAATATGAACGCTAGCACCTTATTACAGCAAGTATCAAGCTCTGCCGTTTTTGGTGTCCGTCAATTTATATACTTATAGTGTAAATGTAAGTGGTGAGTCGACGTATCGGAAGCGGATGGCCTGCGCTGGTAAACATCTGTGAGGCGCCGCATTACCCAGGTAGTCCGTCCCGTTACGGTGAACAAACTATAATTAGTGCGTGCCGCCGTCATATTCTAATGTTTAATACCATTGCTGTTTTAGTCAGATGGCTCTAAGTATCTGCATTGTTTGACACTTCAATCGGTGGCTTACATTTAATAGTAACTGTAAAATATGTCTGTCAAAGAGTAACGAGACGATTACGTTTGATATTGTGTTTTATTTTTGTATTATATTTAATTAGGAAATTGTTATTATGTTATTTATTATCAACTACCTGCGTCGAGTGTTTTGTTATTACATTGTGAATTCTGTCAAGGAATTGCATTCAAATACTTTCTACCTTGTTCAATGGATAATGTTGTTTTACTTTTATAACTACCTACATATATTTTGTATAGAAACTCTACCCGTCTAATAGATAAAATATTTGTCTCTTTAAATAAGATTATATTATTATTATGTTTGGTTTTGAACTTTACATTGTAATATTTGTAGTGAATGTTAACTGAATTTTGATCTCATTGAAACTTCTATTATTACACCGACCTAATTTTACATTTTGAATGTTGTTTCATTGATCCCCAGTTTCCCCTCTGCTAAGGGCTCGCGATGCTTATATTAAATATGTATGTAGGTACTAGCGGAAAATTTGCTCTAACAAGAATATGCAAACAATAAAATAGGAAAGGAAAGCAAGGAAGGAAAGGAAAGTCAGATAATTGCAGCTGGATGGAAATAAACATAATTGCCTAATTGAACTGTTGCTGCTTCCGTTGTTGATTGATACGTGCTAGTATCGAGATATATCTTGTAATATCTCTTCTAATTAATCACTTTCTTAACAGATAAACTCGGGCAATACGCCAGTTGAGAAAAACCACCACCTGAAATTTCTGCAGCTTCCAATAGAAACGGCCAAGCATAAGTTTCGACTATCGGACTGCCAAGAACGCTCGATATGTAGACAGTTCCTACAAAGTTCAGCCGACAGCCACGCGACATGCTCGCATCTACTTGATTCAGAGAAATCTATAATCGCTGCAGTTAAAAAGAAGTAAAGTAGGCATGTTAATTGAGAACACATGAGTAGCTCCGTGAGAAAGCGGCGGTTATTATCAATATGACGACTACTCTAGAATGTTCGTTCACGCTGAATACATCTACGTGTTTATTTGTTGACTAGAAAGAGACTTGATCTATTTTAGCGCTTTATCTATTTTTATTACTTTCACGTTTTGGCACCGAAATATTTTACGAGCTAGAATAATAGTATGCTCTGGTGTCGCATGCAAATAACCTACTAAACTCTGTTACTATTTTGCTGGAAGGAAATAGCACACATATAAAAAGAATTTATTTACATATAAAATAATCTCGACGTAAACTACATTTTAAGTCTTGATTTTTTTATAGTCAACAAAAATTTTATTTTAGAAATAGTAATTATGTATTTTACTATTAATCTGTCATCTCCCAGGATAACAGGATCAAAGGAATTTGGGCACAAATTTGTGCCTCTGGGAGAGGACAGGTTAAATGTGTGATATTTCATGTAATTTTTTTGTTTTTGATTAGAAAAGAGTTAAAAAGTATTTTGGCCATTGCATCGGTTTTAAAGTATCAAAGAAATGTAAGGATTCTTGACATAATTCAGGACCATGCATTCGAGATAGGAAAGGCTTTACTTGGGCGGCGTCCATCAAAAGCTGTCCCTCTGGATCAACTACCTACACGATCTCGCTGGTGCCGACAAAGGTAGGTACTCAACTGTGCTATATTATAATTATGTCGGTTAATCGCACTATCATTAACATGTCAGAATTCTGTTCATAGTACTCTGTAAAGATGCAATTCTCCAATTGTGATGTGATAATACGATTAAACCAATGTAAACTTGTGAAAGTGACAACCTGAAGTTTACTAACTGTAACATATGTAGATATTGCTTCCTACATACGTGAATATTTCATCGTATAAAAGTACGCGATAGCTTAGTGGATTAAGTTATGGCCTTCAAAAAGAGGATAAAAGGTTTGAGCCCCAGAAAAAGAAATCCAATGTTGTGTGGGAAGTTTTTGATTCGTAGGTTAGGTACTAGGTCCACGTGCGAATTATAGCTCAATCCTCATTCTGTGAGGAGGTATGTACCCAGCGGCGAGGCATGTGTAGACTGGAGATGACGATTATGAAAAGTACGAAGTTTATATCCATAAGAGCACGATACCACATTTATCCATACACGTAGGTACCTACAGTCAAGTGCAAAAATAAGTATCTATTCGAACCACTCAAAAATATGTGCCTTATTGTGTCGGAATAAGTTTGAATAAGTTCATATTTTTACACTTGACTGTACCTAATACCTACATACTAGCTGTTTTAAATATGACGATATCGACATTAAACAAAATTAGGCAAAGCACAGTCTCATAACTTGTCTTATAAACTAAACTACCTACACCTACATTAAACCGGTACGATTCAATCTTGGTTAAAGGGCGTATAGGTAGAGTCATTCACGATGACGCGTGCCGTGGTTCTTATTACAATGTCATTAATGTCTAATTTTGACAAAATCACGCGTCTTCGTGGATGGCACTAGGTATATCTCTCCTGCCCCTCTACCGGTTCAAGGCAACCGACAAATGAGGTAGGTACTACGTTAAAGCGGCGACGCTAGCGCCCTCCGTCCGCGCGGAGCCCTACCACACTATTACAACGAGCTCGGGGGTTTTCCCTAACACGCTGATTAAATATCGCGCGTAGTTTCCGGTAGATGGCGTTAAGAGTCGAAAGGTAAGGTTCATGTTATGGAATAAAATATAATTATGTGAGCACCTTACTAAATCGATTTGATACCTACCTACTTCAAAATGATAATGTTTTGTTAAAGATTAGAATTCAAGTAGGTAAATCAGGTAGGCGGAGTCAAAAATAGAACATAGGAATGCGCCTGAAATTAAATAGTTCAACTTTGTGAAAACATAAACAAAGAAAAGTTTAAAATTTCTGTATCCATACTAATATTATAAATGTGAAAGTGTGTGTGTTTGTATGTTTGTCCGTCTTTGACGTCGAAACGGAGCGACAGATCGACGTGATTTTTGGGATAGAGACAGTTTATGGGCCAGAGAGTGACATAGGCTAATTTTTATGCCGGAAAAATGCACAGTTCCCGAGGGAACAGCGCGCGATGACGAATTCCACGCGGGTGAAGCCGCAGGCAAAAGCTAGTAAAAAATATTTTAACTAAAGTTTACTGAAATTATCTTAGGGCTTTCTTCGGTATCGTCAGTCACGCATACTATACAAGTAACATTTCAGAAGAAAAGTTTTACTAGTACTGTGTACTAGGGGTGCTTTTTAGTGTGTGAATAGATCTGTAATTAACCTACTACAAACAACAGTGGTATTAACAACTCCATATTATTTCTTCCAACAATGTAGAGGTAGGTCAACCAGACTAGACTGTCAATCACTGATTGTAAGTCTCGTAGCAAAATAGCGTTTACAATGATGTACGAAGGCATTGCGAGGCAATTTTTGAAAACATAATTATTGTAAAATGGAGAAACATTTTGTTAAATTTGGAATGCAAGTGGAGTTGGAAAAAGTCCCAGTTCATTTTTAACAACTAGCATTTTTTTTATTCGGACGGTAGATATGGAGCTACACAGCAGTACTATTTAATAACCGACGCAAAAAGAGGGGTGTTATAAGTTTGACCGCTAAGTGTGTCTATCTGTCTGTGTGTCTGTCTGTGGCACCGTATCTCTTAAAAGGGTGAACCGATTTGAATGCGGGTTTTTTATTTGAGAGCAGGTTTTCTAGCGATGGTTCTCAGACATGTTTCATCAAAATCGGTTCAGCCGTTTTTGAGATATTGAACTTTGAAGTGACAAAGTCGGGGGTTTTCCAACTTTTTGTTGGTTAGGTTATTTCACATACCTATGTCATTTTTAATTGGCCCCAGTATTCCCAATATTAGAGCCCCTCGTGAATTCCAGGCGCCCGGTTCGTGCTGTCGTGCCGCGGGAACCCCATGGTCCACGTCGGAGGGTTCAACTTCATCCGGGAGCGGAGCCGCGGCCTGCGCACGCGCTGGGTCTGCGGCCGCAAGCGCCGGCTGCAGTGCGTCGCCACCGTCACCACTATCGAGGACAAAGTCGTTAAGATGTATGGGTACCACAACCATAGCTAGTACCGTCAACTTATTAGGTTTATTAATGTCTATTACGGTGGTGGCTTTCCTTTATGACGCTATGAAATAATTTAGACAAGTGAATGCCATCTTAAAGCGCCTAAGATATAAAGGAATAAGGAGGAGGTTCTCGATTTCTATGCATTTAAATGAATATTAGGCAAAATATTTGATTATTGTTTTAATCATATGAAGTTATTTCCCATGTATTTAGTTCAATTCCATCAAGATGAGAGATTAAGATCTATAACAAAGAAATTCTTTTGACTTTTAAAAGTGCTATATAAAACAACTAAAAGCCAACATAGCCAAGTTTTTTAAACAGAATTATTTACGATGTCTTCCTACGATTAAGTAGGTAGCTACAAGTAGTCGTCCCGTGTATTCGTAGTTATCTACTGCCGTCCCTATTAGATACATAAAAATGCTTGGTTAGTTGCGTGATGGTTTACTGTGAATATTAGGTATAGGTATGTAGTTTATCAATAAATCATACAATGAATTGTTCCGTAAATGTTAATGGCATGATATATCATTGCCATTGCAGCTATACACTTCAGCAGCTATACACTTCAAGTACTTACATATACTTCAAGTATACTCGTAAGTAATGCAGATGGAAGTAGCTCGTGAATACCTTATATGGATACCTTCCGATAAAAATAAAGAGACGCATGATTTATGATATGTAAAATATAGTATAAGTAAATGGTGCAGGTAGCTTTACTAAGATTTAAATGAACTTATCGAATTGTCTTATTTTTAGCTCAATTCATTTTTTATTTGTTCAATATAAAATACTCGTACAGTTGATAGTTTACATTCTCAATTTTACGGCCGGTTACATTGCACGACCGTACGTCGGTGTGTTCTTCGTATTAATAGAAAAATCTTAAAACTTAGACCACCGTGCGTCCTTACCTGGCGCAACCAAGGAGCTAAAAAAGTCTTTTCACTTCTCATGCTCGTAAAGTTGGTGTTTATGCTGGATCTAGGCGACATAAAATGACTTTTTATGCACTAGTGCATAAAATAAAATCTTCGTCTAAGACCAAGGTAATTAGGTGTCAACAGCCACAAACAAAGAAGTTTCTTTATATTTTTTAATACATTTTTTATTTATATGTAACTAAAAATCAATCAAATCAATCAAAATAAATCACTAAAACTAAAAAAAATATAATTATATAGTAATGCATGAAAAATAAAGTTTACGTAGTGAGTGAACAATTGTTTTCACTGTTGCTATTTCATTTTCTCCTCTACGTGTCTATCCACCCTCGCCGTACCGGCTCGGGTGGCTATATGAACGTCTTGGGTAAAATGGCTCGTTTTATGCTCTTGTTGTACAATCTACTATTTCAACTAGGCGACCAAGGTAGCTCTTCTAGCCGCGTCTTTTTTCATGCTCTGTACGCGACCGAGCTAGCAAAGCTGAACCGATTTGCTTTTGCCCATAATGGAGGACTCGCCCACAGGGTCTTCCACGTCCAAATTCTTCCTAAAAGTCCCCAAGATCCTTTCGTCCACTAAGAGCTTTCTTTCCTTCAGGTTTAGCGTTCAAGCTTCACATCTACATAGATTGGTCTGGCAAGATTGGTCTTATAGACTTTTGATTCTTCTGTCTATTAGTTTAGACATTCATATTTTTAAAAGACTGCTGTGCAAGTTCTGCAGTGTGGGTGTTTTAATTTAATACGCACAAATACTTATATACAAGCACTGGATGCTTAAAATTTCCGGTCGGTCAACGCATGTTGTCAGGATCAACGTTTTATACCGACAGTCGGCCGGTAAGATACCATAACCGGCCTAAAAATAGGTAGTTATATTTTTAAGGCTGATATTTACAAAGAAGACGGACCATTATTTTTACACATTGGTGCTTTATTCATATTTTTAATGATACATTGGTCGACATTAGATCTTTAAGTAATAAGAATGACTATTTACATTTTGTGGTGTTTAAATTTCATAAGTATTGACGAATAGGTAGAAAATGTAAGTTTAAAGAATTTGTGTTTGTTTAAATCTTTAATTACAAAAAGTATGCTCTCATTGTATGTAAATGCAACCTAAAACTGTGTATTAATATGGCATAATTTCTAAATATTATTTGCGTAATATATTTTTCCATCGTGCCTTAAAAATGTTGTTATGTACTCGTAGTAGGTACCTACTTAATTTTTTTTATTGTATAGTCAGCCAGTAGTGTTTATTATTAAGTAACGGTTATGAAGCAACGTTATCGTGACATGGCACATAATTTATTTTGTTTGTACAAATTAAAATTTTGTATTTTTAAACCTTAGTTTTTTTGTTGAATGATTCACCTATTATGATTTTTATATTTATTTTATTTCCAAATTCTCGTCATTTACTAAATTTTTGATGCACTGAAGTTTTCCTATTCCTAACGATGTCATCCTCACGTTTCCTATTATCGCTATGTTAGAAAATATTGCAAAATGGGATTTTAAGAAACGACACAGATGAGGCAAGTGTTATCATATTTTCTCTTTTCTTAAGGTGCTTATAAAATCTCAAAATAAATATGTTCATCTTTAAGTCTTCTTTATTATTTTGGATGTTTGAAAAACTTTTAAATTGATTATTTTTATTAGTACTTAATAATTAAAGGTAATGGTGCGTTTTATACTTATTAATAGTTCAATGGATTCGAGTTATAAATGAATTTTTAGGTGTATTAGTATATTTTGATCTTGCTATAATGTTAAAACTAATGACATTTTCTGAACATTGTGAAGAAAAGTGGCGAAAATGACGCGCACTGGAAGCGGTGTCCTTGTCGAATTGGATGCAGAGGTCACTGGCATGGGAGCGTGGGAGCTATATCCACCATAAAGACCTAACATACTGACAGATGCTTAAGCGAATAAACTTTTTCACATTTTTAATTAAACAACATTTTGCGTCTATATTCTTCTACTGTATAAAGAGCGGCAAAAAATCTGACCCTCAAATGTATCCACGCAGTAAGTAATAGGTATTTTGTATAGAGAGTGGGCCAAATTTTGTGCCGCTGAGTATATATCTTTATTTACACTTATCTATACCGGGGCTTGTTTATTCTTCCGTATGTTTGTTTGTATGAAGGGCAAAGTTTATGTAGGGTACAAACGATGTTGTGGACTATAGCTACGAGTATGAACTGAAACAATTACTCTACTCACCCGCGGTCTTATGATAGCTATGGATTCATTGATTTGGACTTCCGCACAGTAACGCCTGATTTAATAAATTAGGCTAATCAGCTAACTATGTTAAAATAAATATGTCAAAACTTTACCTAACTACCTCCACAAAATAAAAATAAGTACCGAGTTTCTCTCCAAAAGTTCATAAAAGAGCGAATTATAAGTAAATACTAACATCGTAACTAAACATACAAAGTCTTTTATAATGTGCGTGTTTTATTTGTTTTTTATTTTATTTCAGTTGCGACGGTGAACATGTATCAAACACGCGGACGCTTATTCAGTTTCCATGACTTGGAGATTGTGCTGCACCAGTGTTCCAATGATTAGGATAACTACGATCAGTATTATTCCTGGTTCTTTTGCCTCTTACTTATTGTGAGTCTCAGTTGGTAAGGGCTTTCGTTTGCAAGTACGGTATGAGACTGTATACTGTTTAAATAGTTAGTGTACGGCAAGAAGATCTCTCTCTTTTTAGGTAGAGCGGCGGCGCGCAGTGTGCGTGTTGCAGCAGCCGCTGAGTCGCGTTGCTCCGAAGACGAAGGGCTACGGATTAGCCCGAAACATGTCGAGCTAAACTCGATTTAAGACGTGAGTTATCCGGGTCAATATATTTAATATGAGTATACAGGCTCAAGTCAAATTTAACACCATATTGTCTCTTAACTAGACTAAAAACAAAATATCTAAGTATAACTCTTTTCCGATTATCTTATTCCGTAACGATTGTCAGTCATAATTGTTGTAAAACGGGGTGATTGCTGGGGAGTAGGGATAGAACTACTAATATTTTGTGTTCTCACTTGCTTCTTAAAATTTCTGGCTCAGCTTGGTCTAAAAGTAGTTTAGCTATATTTTTAGTCATATTATATCTCCTTTTTTTTGTTCCTTCTTCTGACCCCTCTACGGGGTGAGCTGGGATTTCCCTATATTTCAGTGTTTATTGTTTAAACTATGAAACTGTACGGCAGATAATCACTATTTAACAAATTCATACATATGGTACATTTTTTATCTATAAAAACCAACTTGCCACATAAGAGAATATTTTTTTATCGAGCTTTGAACTTCAAGTTTGTCCCTGCTCACCCCGTTTTACGGTACTTAAAGTTTTTTAAAAGGAGAGAAGATAATTGCCATTAAATTTATGCACTCTATCACTATAGGTATTGCACATCTGATCTTCACTAAGTCTATGTAGATGTGCATAACGTAGCCCGCGGCACGAATGCGTAGCGCCGACCGTTAATTTTCGCGTATGTGACAGGACGTACGCCTCGCGCATCGCTCAGTCCCTTGCGATACAGTCATATTTATAATCAAGTTAAAGGCATTGCCATACTAATAAATAACGAAATATTATGTAAAACAGAATGTAGCTAAAATACGAAAACTCTACATATATAGACAACGCTGCAGGTCTTTTTAAAAAAATGCTCACGTTATCAATATTAATTATTATGTATAAGGAACTTTTCTGGTCTTTGTTGTGACAATAAAAATAATAATTAGGGTTTGTGTAAGCAAAAGTACGACAAAAGTCGTTTGTAAATATATCGAGATAACAAACACCATAATTAGTCAACTGCTGAGTGAGGTTTAGTCGTAATTAGAGATTACATCTGTTTATGTAAAACTAGAGGTAAGGTTCCTAATATGATATTATCAGAAAATTACCTGAATGAATTCTCTTGAAAATAAGGGGAACCTAAAACCATCTGTTTTGATATGATAATTTTACTGAGAATTAAAGTTGATTGGTTTTTTGCACGGTTATAGCACGCAGCACGGATTGCTGAGGACCTGGGTTCGATTCCCAGCGCTGGTCTCTTTTTCTGGTTTTTCTGTGCATCCATGTCTCAGTTTGTATTTTCGATATGGTTTTACGGGATACCCGTAAAAGTAACAAATTTGGAGTTGAAATAAAAAATACAAAAAGACTCCAAAAAACCAATCATAATTTGATTGCTTAGTAGCGACATCTCTTGTCTGGCTGAGCGGTTGGTTCCGAAAGAGTGTGACGTCTCTCGATGAGAGCGGAACATAGATGTCGCTAGTGCTGCTGCATAAGTAGCGTAGTAGAAATAAGCAACCTGAGATATGTATGCATAGGAAAAAATCGTGTCTAGATTCCTGTCCAGCGGTGGTGTAGGGGTTATAGCACGCAGCACGGATTGCTGAGGACCTGGGTTCGATTCCCAGCGCTGGTCTCTTTTTCTGGTTTTTCTGTGCATCCATGTCTCAGTTTGTATTTTCGATAATTAAAGTTGAGTTTTATATATAAATCCCAGTTGTGACATATTTAGGAGTTGTTTTGTTTTAGGAGTTGTTGAATTATAGATCTGGCCATTGATATTTTAGTGTTGTTTTCTCGAATTCGTAATTAATTTAATCACTTACAACATTTGTGTTCTTTTGGCGAAGGACAAGGAATCCTGAGCTTGAATTTTGTAATTTGCCGTATTACGAGTACGTTATGATCTGAAACTGCAAAGAAAATAACAAGTATATTATGCATTATAATTTTTTAGCGGGATGGTAATTCAAAAATGTGTTGATCTTTGTCTGTATCTGTGCCTGGAAGGTATTTAGGTTAAAAAAGTTATATATTAAGTGTGTGCCTGGATCTAGTGCTTCCATGCTTTAAGCAAAACCAATGTGACTCGATTCAATATGTAATATTGTAAGCTAGTCATAGCGGTACAATGAGTGTTTATAAACCAAATAAGTAGTTTTTAAATTTATGGTTAACATCATGTGATTTTTTTAAAGTATTACTGTAGAAGGTAATTATATTACGGGTGAATATTGCTTAGCTACTTTACAAATAAAAATAATTCGTTTACTAATTGTGTTATTTATAAATTTACTTTAGATTCTAGAGTTTCCTCAGTTAATTCCCGTTCCTAAAAATTTAGGCATCTCTTCTAGCCCAGAAAAATAATAATGTATATCCAGGATTTACTGATTGTTGAATTAACTTTTATAGAGTACCTGCTTGGTACCACAAAACAAAAAAATGTAACATTGGCTTCGGAGACATGACCTTGTAACCTATGAGGGTACGCTACACTAAAAAGTTCACGAGTTCCACTTTAAATCGGATGATGAAGCTTTTTAATCAGTAGCAGCGATTGTCGCATCGAGACTAGAGTGTTAAGTAATTAACTCGGATCATTAGTTTATATAATTTTCAGGACCGGTTATGATCCCGTCGGGTTTCGGCAAACATAATCTTCTGTTACTGAACGGGTACACGTATTCCTTGCACAATAGGACCTCGAATGGTAACCAGTACTACTGCTCCTCGTACCAGACGCAACGCTGCCGCGCCCGGCTGTGGCTGCTGAACACAGGCGGCTACAAGTGCAAAGATGTCCACAACCACCAAAGAACGTCTTATGGATATAAAGCCAAGCCCGTGTCCGTTAATCCCTATTCGCTTATATAAGATCGTTACACTATATCCAACCGAAGGGCTTTTTAAAGCTACAGGAGTTACCAACTGTATCATGTACCACGGTGGAACCTTTGTGCTAATAATGTTATGTTGAAGTTGAAGTCCCATCCTCTGGTCAAGGAAATCAGTGAAATTGATTTTGAAAAGGTAAAATAAATCTACACGAGAATAAAAAAAATGAAAATCTGCAAAAACATGTCAGATAGTTTGATATAAAACTACCCATTACACCGTATCATACCAAGACCGTAATAGCAACGTGTCAGGCAAAAATATATTCTTTGTATTGAAAAGTATGAGACTACGCCCACAAGCACGTTTACGTTTCCTAACCAACCTTCGCCGTCGCGTGGCATGTATGCGCTTGACATTTTGTTCCTGACATAGTCCTATTACGGTCATGGCATGATACGGCGTTGTGGGCAGAGACCTTAAGGCGCAGACGTGCAGTTCGCCTTTGGCTTTACGTTTGTGGTCACCTTAATAAAGACCGAATTTTTAAGAGAAGTTTCCCTGCCGGCGGCCGCGCGGCCGCGTTAGGTACTCGTTTGGGATATTGCTGTCTTTATCGATCGTGACATAAGCGCTCGCAGCTGTCCCCCCCATGCCTTCCGTAACGACGTCCGTAATTTATATCGAGATAGGCTTTTCAAGATTTGGACGGTTGAATTTTGGATTTCGTTGTCCTCATATTATACGAAAAGTATAGCACAGAAATCGATGATATTTTACAATCAAGATATTCATTATATTTTCTATGCCTCTGGTTTTTTCGGTTTTTGTAAAAATGCTTTATTAGTATGTAATTCTCGTGCAAAGTTGACATCTTTTTTTTGTCGACTTTTTGCTGTAATTCTGATATTACACATTTATATGAAAATCTGAAAAACCACAGGCATAGATAATTACGCCCAGTCCATACTTACTCGTACAAAATTTCATCTAGGTATTTCTGTTGCCTAGTTTTCAAATGAGACCGGGACTACGTTTGTATGGAGAATGGAACGAAGAGAATTCTCTTAAATCATTGTACATATAACTCTGAGGGACCTGTTTGACCGCTCTCTGATGTTTTATTTATTATTTATTTATTTATTTATTGCATACATGTTACGATGTTGCGATGGTAGTATTTGATAAAATATGTATGTATATAACCAAACCATAAAATAAATAGAGACGGAATCAGAAATACGTATTTTATTCACGAGCTTATCTGAGAGTGATGAAACATAGGCCGCTACCTACTCTTCCATACATTTTTTGTCACTATGAGTACATATGATTTCGCCGTTTCCAAACATGCAATATCATATGTCAAACATTTTACGTTTTTAAGATGCGTAGAAAATGTAACGTAACAGTATGATTGAAAGAAATGGACGTATGAGTGAGCGAAAAAATCTTCGAGTTAGGTTTGGTTTTGACAGTTTGGAGATGGAAATGAAGCCCAATTTGTAATGTGCAACTGATTAAATGAAAAAAAAATCTTGGTGACTTAGTTGTTTATTATTTACTACTTGGGCCCAGTTTCTCGAAGCATATAAGGCTAATAATATATGTGTTTTGATTCATTTTCTCATTATATTTAAGAGAAAAAACACTAATATTATTAGACTTTTAAGCAATAAGGCCCTGTTGCATGCGAAGAAATATACTAACAAACTCACTCACATTTCTAACAGTATAAATTATGGATTTATTTAATCCGACTAACGAACGTTCCTCCGGGATATGACGAAAGTAATGACATTTGAATTGAAATGACGCATTTCCTGGACTTATAATATAGCACACAATGCACACTCACTTTATTCAGTGTGAACTAATTCGTTGCAACTTTTTAGTTACGTGCGTAGATACATCGTCTTTTGCTTAAAAAAATTGCGTAAAAAGTTGTTTGAAGAATAAATCAACTGCTTTTGAAATCCTCCGTGAAAAACACATCATCCTTATATGAGAGTTTTCGAATAGAATAGATAGAGTTGAGTTGAGTTGTAGAGTTGGTGCAAGTCACAGAAAAGGTTGTAGATTGAAATATGCTATAGTCAAATCTATGTTATTAATTATTATTTCATTCATATTTTGCAGCACCGGTGATGATTCCTTCGCGTTTTGGCAAGCAGAACCTCCTCATGTTCGAAGGGTTTACTTACTCACTCCGTTATAAGACAGCTAATGGTGGGCAGTATTACTGCTCTTCCAGATTGACTAAGGGTTGTCGGGCGAGAGTGTGGCAACTGGAATCGGGAGAGATCAGACGCCGCGATACAACGCATAATCATCCACCGCCGTCCTACATCTACCGAAATGGCTCGTACCATAGATTATAACAAGCTCAGGAATATCAAGGTACAAATGTAATTAAAATGTACAGTTTTGAACGATATTAAAGATTACATTCTTGTAAAAAGAGCTTGTGGTATTCTTTTAATGTATGAAATATGAAATTAATCGGTTGGTGTTTATTGGCTGGTGGTTAAACATTTATCGTTTCATAAATATTACGTAGGTTATTACCCATAGCGTGAAACGTAGAGTTAACAGTAGATGGGCAAGATATGTATACAGTATGTCGACGAGTAGGTATATCTGCTTGGGCTAAGCAGCATCCTTCGAAAACAGGCAGTCAAGAGAAATCGATAGGCGTATCGATAATGCTTGGAAGAGCTTCTGGTCCATGAAGACGCTAATGAAGGGCAACCTTCCTCTGTCACTTAAGCGCGAACTCGTCGACATGTGCATTCTTCTCATCTTAACCTACGGCGCACAGACTTGGTCATTGATTGAAGCTCAAAAGTCCAGGCTCAAGGTTTGCCAACGAGCAATGGAGCGCAATATTCTGGGTGTTTGAAGAACTGATCGAATCAGAAACACGGCACTGCGCTCCAAAACCCGTATAACCGATGTGGGTGTCATGTCAAGACCGCTAAGTTGAAGTGGGACTGGGCTGGACATGTCTGCCGCATGCATCTAGACCGATGGTCACGAATCATTACCGAATGGGTTCCGAAGGATGGCCAAACGAGCATAGGCAGACCCAAAAGGAGATGGCGGGAAGACCTGAGCGCTTTTCAGCTCGATTGGCAGATGCATTCTTATGATAGGGAAGAATGGCGAAAGAAAGGGGAGGCCTTTGCCCAGCCGTGGGACGTATTACAGGCTACATAAAAAAATATTACGTATCGTTAATTCCTACGCTACTGTCTAGTACGATATTTATTATAACAACTATGACTATCCATGGTAGAATTGACTTGGGATTGCGGAGTTGCATCACTTACACACACACATAAACAACTTCTATCGGTATCTCGCAATTTGTTCTGACGGTTCCATATTCCCAATAAATAAGAATAGTTAAGAATACATATGGTTTATTGGCTGATATGATAGATACACACCAAATACTACACCATACACCAAATACTTTACAGGAGCGGTCATGATTCCGTCGCGTTATGGCAAGCAGCAACTCCTTCTGCTCGACGGGTTTACATTTTCTTTACGCAACAAGACGGCTACCGGCGGCCAGTACTATTGCTCGTCCAGAGTGACTGGGGGCTGTAATGCGAGAGTGTGGCGACTCAACACGGGCGAGATTAAGCGCGCCGAAGTCGCACACAACCACAAGCGACCTTCCTATGTCTACCAGAATGGCACCTATCATAAAATATAAATTGACAGTGACTGACTATCTCTTTGTGCGCTCAGTTGATAGGTTGAAGACCGTGGTCACTCTGGCTTCTCTCTAAACTTCAAACGGGTGAACTGCTTTTACGGCTAACGTCAGACTGAAAAAGTTTTTACGATGTATTCAAACAGTTGATAGGTACTTATCTCTGATGTCTGTACATATTTAGTTTCTTAATAAGAACGAAAAGGCAATGACCAAAATATTTTCGAGATGCTCATAAAAATGTTTTAACTAAGTAGGTGCTTAATAGAATAATAGCTAAAAAGAAATGAATAAGTATCCCGGTCGGATTCCCTTAAATATACATGTATTAAACAAGTCTCTACCGAATAAATAATTTAATTTATAGTTATAATAACGAGGAATATACCTATAAGAAAACTGTGACTATCACTGTGGTTGAAAGTTAATAACTGACTATAATGAAAGTTATTATAATATTATCCTTTAAGCTTGAAACGCAGTGACAGCGGTGGCCCATATAAGAGTCCACCGCGCCACACTTATTTCCCGCGCGGTATTTATGCGGACTCTTTCATGTTAGTTCGAATATTGCAACCGGTCCCGCCTCCGCGCCGCGCCGCACCGTTCCGCCACCGATGTCAGTGCGTCTCAAGCTTTACAGATGAAATCGTTAGTAGCAAAAACGGCTAACCGACTCATCAGTATATGAATATTTTGCAGAACCTATCCTGATTCCAGCGCGGGGTGGTAAACACAACCTCCTAATGCTCGACGGGTTCACGTATTCGTTTGGCAACAAGACAAAACGCGGCGAGCACTACTACTGCTCTTCGAGGACGACCTCAGGATGTAGAGCGAAAGTGTGGCGACTAGAATTGGGTAAGATTGTGCGTCGTGAAACAACGCACAACCACGAAGCTCCGACATACGTGTTCAATAAAGGCGCGTACCACAAGCTGTAAGTCGAGTATGGAGTTTCATCATCATCATTGTCATCAGCCGGAAGATTCCACTGCTGAACAAATGCTTCCCCTTACAACGCCACGAGATGAACGAGAACTTGCCACTTGCAGCCACCGATTGCCCAAAAATCACGATATCGCCAGTCTTTCTAGTGGAGTAGTAGTGTGAAGTTTGGTTGTAATGTAGGTATTTAAATTAAATGCATACAAAACCCATGTACTTAAAATTATCTCTGTTGAGTTATTAGTAGTCAAATTTATCTTCAAGCAAGTTTTTTCTGATTGGCGGTCATAGTGATGGAGACTTTAGGAGTACGGCGTATAGCTTAAAGCAGGTAACTAAATTACATGTCAGATTTAATTAAGTATACAGCTTGTTTACTTTTTATCTTTGCATACTATTGTTTTATAGAAATATAAGATATTAGCTTTTGCCCGCGGCTTTCCGCGTGGAATTCGGTTATCGCGGACCGTTTCCTCGGGAACTGTCCATTTTTCCGGGATAAAAAGTATATAGGCTATGTCACTTTCGGGCCCATAAACAATCTCTATGCCAAAAATCACGTCGATCCGTCGCTCCGTTACGGCGTGAAAGACGGACAAACATACAAACACACTTTCGCATTTATAATATTAGTATGGATATTAAGTATAGATAAGAAAAATACCGGGTGTCGCCCTTTACGGAATCAATAAAGGGTCTAGCAGGCTAAGCGAACTAGAAGTGCCCCCAACGACGGATCTAGTCATTCTTTCAGGTGGTGTCCTTTATTCAGGATAATGTAAAATCATCAGCGTATCTTAGCTTAGTAGTTACGAGCATATGTAAATAAAGTACTAGTGCAGGATGTAGATATGTTAGTATGTAGGTATGTTATCCATTTTCTAACACAAAATGCAAATAAAACATATGCAGCTCGAATATGTGTCAAATGTTATCAACGTTAACATGTCATCGTCGATGCATATTAAATAAGATAGGGATGCGAGGCCGGCAACCCCACGTTCCGGCCGAGGCTTGTATAATGCTTTTCTCAAACATGACATGAAATAAAATAAAAAAAAACAAGAAATCAAGCTGGCGGGACGCTAGTCTGGTCGCCCTGTTGTGTGCGCGCGTGTCGAGCTGGCTGCTGGCGGGCGGCTGCAGGTGGTGGTGCTGGGTGTGGGCGTGCGCCGTGTCGCAGAGCGCACGTTGAATGAAACAAAAGACGGTCGCATTGCCGGCCGGCCAGCGGCCTGCAAAGTTGTATGAAATCTCTTTGCAGGCCGCTAGAGTGACCGCGAACACGCAGCTGAGCCACAGCACCTGCAGCGCGATACTTCTCAGTCTATTATTTGTAACACAACGTCAATATTTCAGGTCATGTTTGAGAAAAATACTTACGTGTACACAAACAAACGCATTTTGTATATTTCAGAAGTGATACTGATACCCACACGGACGGGTAAGAAATTCCTGTTGATGCTAGACGGGTACACGTACTCTCAGATCAACAACACTACCCACTGGTTGTGCTCCTCCAAGATGCAAGGCTGCAAGGCGCGTCTGCGGCGCTCCGGCGACGATATCTTCCGCATCAACACCCAACACACGCATCCGCCACCCCGCTACATTTGCAAAAATGGAGCGTACATCAAAGTGTAGTAAAACCAGCATTTTCTAATATATTTTATTAAATGATTTGCCTTGGGGCGCAGCAGTTAGAATGCTGTCTCCTACAACTACAATGTAAGGACTTCGAGCTGATGTCAATGGATTGTTACGCAAACAGTGTCTTGTCATTATATTGATAGCAGCTTTTTCAATAGCAACGATTACAATGATAGCATTAAATAGTAACAACAACAACGGAAAAGTTGTATCATTGTCGGATACCAATCACTTGTTTTGTTTATTGTTCACATTTAATTCAAGTAAATTACCTATCCAAATATTTTTTATACATTGCATTGAACTTTTATTGTTTGATTTCGGGATGATGCGTACAGTCACCAGCACCAATATCAGACACAAAAGCGTGCATAAATATCTGATACAAATCTTTCTAGGGCCGGTAGGACGTGTCAGATATTTTTGCGCGCTCCGCTGTGGCAGATATTTAATGCAGGCACATTACATGTACATGCACCATTAAGAAAATGTATCAATGTTATTGTTTTATTTTTCGTTATATAACAACTAGAAAAGTTTACAATCAATTTCGTCAAAAAATATTGTACGCCCCATTTAAAATCGGTGAATTATGTTGCTGTGTGTTTAATCGCTCATATTAACTCAAAAATAAATAAATATCGTGGGACACTTGATACCAATTGACCCAATCCCCAAACTAAGCAAAGCTTGGTCTTTGGGTAGGTACTACACAACGGATAAACATACTTATATAAATAAATACATACTTAAATACATATTAAACATCCAAGACCCGAGAACAAACACTTATCATCATTCATTGTCTTTTAGTTATGTATTATTGTCCTGGGATGGACGCTTGTAAAATATATTTTCATATACAATTGAATGAATTTGAGTGTGAGTTCAATCAGGTATATGTGGACAACAGCTCTTAATTGTAAAACAATGTCGTCTGCTTGATGACAGTTTGGTACTAAGAAGTTTTAATTTCGAAATAAGCTTATTAGTAAGTATTTGATTGCTGATTTGCTATTGTGTTTGTATTATGTTTAGTATATTATTTGTAACTGATAAACATTTGCTTTGTTGTATGATTATCTTTTCATTTGAAATAAAACTAATACATGTACCAGATATTCACTAATAAATGTTTTTCGTTCATCTCGGAACATTTTTTTAGTTAGTTTGTCAAATTTCAGACGTCCAGTTCATTCCGACGGAAAAAGGGAAATACATCCTGGTGCTCCACGGGTTCACGTATTCGCAGGTCGGCGGGAGATTCTTCTACTGCTCGTCTAAGCACATGGGGTGTCGCGCGCGCGTGCGTCTCTCCGCCGGCAAGCTGGTCGCGTCCGGCGACAAGCACAACCACGTGCCTCCCTCACACGCGCGGTGCGGCAACGGAGCCTTCGTGCAGCTGCGCCCGCGCGCGCTGCCTCCTTCCTCCACCCCTTCCCCATCCCCCACATCCAGTGCCGCTAGCCTCCTCGCCACCGCGGCTGCCCTCTTCTCTTCCCCCCTCACTTCACCACGCGCTCCGTCCCTCGCGCTCCCCTTAAGCTTCCCCCGAATACTACCCAGAACAGACCTCTGGCTGCGTCCTCCAAACCCTGAAGAAAAAAAAGATCAATAGTATTTAGTAAAGTGATACTCCGATAATTATAGAGCAATAATTTATGACACTATTGTTAAATAAATTCGATTCTACGTAATATACTGAGCGGCAAAAAATCTGGCCCTCAAATGTATGCAGAATCGGTAATTTGGGCCAAATTTTGTGCCGCTGAGTATATTAGTATTGTTGCTATATTTAGATATAGATCTACTTAGTTTATTTGTTGATCTCTAACTATCTCAAAATCTATGTATGTATATTTCGAAAAATTGTGCTAAGTATAAGCTACGCTTAGTGAGATCTTACTCAACGCGATACGTAAATCGGTGATATTTTGTGTAATCAAATCGAGCCTTACTATAGATACGAATGACGTATTAATGTAAGTTTATTATGTACTATTTAATCTAGATTTATATTTTGTTCATAGTTATTCATTTTTATACAGTTATTTTAACATAGAGCAGCTTTTACGAATTAAATTTCTTTTGCTATTAATTACTTGTTATTATTTTTGTTGAACCTAAGATGACACAAAGGTTAGTCTGCGGTGCGGCTTTTACTATGATAAATACTAGTAGTGATGTCCGTTTTCATAAAGTTGTGGCACATCAGCGAAGAACAATGTTATAATTATATTTTATGGCCTTAAGCTAATATATCATTATTTTACAGATCGATCCAACTGTAAAAAAATATCTGCGTGTTCTTCAGTTCCTTTACCAAAATCCAATGGTAAAGACAAGATTGTCGGAATATCAGTTTCAGAAGACTCGGAAAAAACATTACTATTGGCAGTACTGGCCAATCAAACCAAGATGATGAAGCAGTTGTCGAAACTACAATCATCATTTAATCATTTTAGAGACACAAGACCGAGGGACCTCGTAAATAGTGACGACACTACACCACAATCAGCTAGCAATTTATCATCCTCACGAAGAATAAAACCTGCAAAAAACTTGCAAGACTTAGAAGAGCTTGAAGAAAATTTGAGTAATGAAGAGTTTTTTTCTGATGTTGTTTCGGAAATGAAATTAATCTGTGGATTTAGCGGTACAAGCATAGGTCTTAACTCATGTTATAAGCTGGTGGATTACTTCGTCGAACGTGAATGCCTTCTCCATTGCTCTTGGACGGGATCCACCCGAAGTGAGACTGAGGGTTTGAAAATTCCATTTAAACGTTTTACCAATCTTATGAAATGTTTTCACGCTCTTGTTCAAGAATCTGATTCGACTTTCTCTGAAGTAGATTGTCAGGAATTTTTCAAAAGAATACTAAGGAATTCTAAAAAAAGACTCAGTTGTACTGGTCAAAGGGCTTCTACGCGTAGGCAGAGGCTTAAGCAAAGCGACTGGAGTTTGAAGAAGGAGTTGATACAGAGCATTGCTGGAAATGATCATGAGGGGGAAACTGACATCATGGTGTTTTTGGAGGCACAAAATATTACTGAAAAGGACACAGATAATGAAAATGAGTAAATAATATTTTAAAATACATATTACATATAGCCGTGGTGGCCTAGTGGTTTGACCTATCTCCTCTCAAGCAGAGGGTCGTGGGTTCAAACCCCGGCTCGCACCTCTGAGTTTTTCGAAATTCATGTGCGGAATTACATTTGAAATTTACCAAAAGCTTTGCGGTGAAGGAAAACATCGTGAGGAAACCTGCACAAACCTGCGAAGCAATTCAATGGTGCGTGTGAAGTTCCCAATCCGCACTGGGCCCGCGTGGGAACTATGGCCCAAGCCCTCTTGTTCTGAGAGGAGGCCTGTGCCCAGCAGTGGGACGTATATAGGCTGGGATGGACATATTACTTAAAGGCATTGTTAATTGCAGATACTCAAACTCTCAAAGATACATAAATAAAAACATTCGCAAAAATGTAATTGCGTATTTAGGCGATAAGTTCCCAACTAAACGCGTACCTACTTCGCAGTTCGGTATTGCACTGATATTGATTATGAAAACAATATTATATCACGTTTCTTTTCATCTTTTACTACTGTAATCATGGATATGAAAATTAGTATTATAATAAATACGTGTTATGATTAACCTTACAGCATTAAAATTTGTAACTATTTTGTCCCTTAAGGTGTAGGTAATTCATTCGTCTCGTAGGTACGTGTAACTCATTGTCGTTACTGTACATAATGTTTAACAAATATAATAAGCGTTATCATACAAATAGTATATTTTCCAAAACCCGCATCTACCATGAAAACGCAACAATCATCATGAATTTTCTAAATGCTCATTCTTGTATATTGCATTTTAGGTGAAGCAGTATTTTTCACAACTAAAAGAGGGAAGCTCGGCGTGAAGTATAACAAAAGTCTCTATCACAAGAACTATGAAGGCTCGAATGGAATCATAACTTGGAGATGTAGTTTTAAGAAATGTAAGAGCAGTATAAGGACTAGGGGTTTAGAGGTCTTATGTGCTTCTGGAACACATGACCATTATGAAGATTAAGTTTTCAGTCTTGGGTTATTAATTAACATCCATCTTCTCTTAACTGCCTGTTTAATTTAGCAGTTTTAAGACGATTTTTAATATATATTTAACATTATCTTTATGAAATAGATTGTTCTTCATAAAATCTGATTCTGTTATTAAGTTATTATTTATTAACCCCGTTATTTATAATCACCTGTTAAGCTAATGTGTCTTTATCTGTCATTCTAATACTTACTTTGGCCAGACAGACATACAATACGGTTTGCTGCAGGTTGCAGTAAAACGTATTATTTAGTACTTACAGCAGGTTGTGATCTCCATCCCAAGAGACAGGCTCGCACTCGTACCATGCACTTCTTTAATTTTGGTTGTAATTAATTACAAATTCTTTTCAAATACTTTCTTTCAAGGTGAAGCAGTATTTTTTACAACTAAAAGAGGAAAACTTGGTGTGAAGTATAACAACAGCATATACCACAAAAACTATGAAGGCATGAACGGCCTCATAACTTGGACATGTAGTTTTAAGAAATGCAGGAGCAGAATAAGGACTAGGGGTTTAGAGTTCCTAAGTAGCGTAGGAACTCATACACATAATGAAGATACATAAGTAGATTCTATGCTTCGATTATTATTTGATTGAACCATAAACCATTTGAAATATTGTGCAATAAAATCTACTGAAAGCCATTTCGAGAATAGTAAAAAAACAAGTGCGTGTGATGACAGGATAACCCGACCAGGGATTTATTTAATAAAATTTCTGTTCGTTTTTAAATATATTGGTATTAATCAGTTCACATGGCGTCATCATTCATTTAATTATCATAAAATAAATATATATTACTGTTTCCTTCTGACCTTAATTTGAAAAACTAAAATAAAAAAAAACATGATTCAAACCTCGTCGTTACATTATAGCCCAAAAAAATCTACATTAAAAAATACAAAAAGATGGTCTTGAATCATGTTATTTTGTGGCGAACACTGCCAAATTAAGGGACACAATAATAATAGTTACTGCTAAAACCAGCAGACCACTCAAAAATAGTTGTCTTTTTATTCAAAGGAGAAGCAGCATTTTTTACTACTCAAAAAGGCAAACTTGGCGTGAAGTATAACAACAGCATTTATCACAAGAACTATGAAGGCTCAAAAGGCATCATAACTTGGAGATGTAGTTTTAGAACATGCAAGAGCAGAATAAGGACTAAGGGTTTGAAGGTCGTAAGTACTAGAGGAACTCATACCCACGACGAAGTAACATAATTAAACAAGGAAACAGATAAGTATGCTACATTGTAATTTAAAACTTAAATTGTTTGACGAAAAACTGTCCAATAAAGTTTATTGATTTTTAAGAATATTTTATTGAAACTTAGGACGTCAGATTCGAAAAAGGAATTACTTTCTAAACACGTGTAATCATCATCTTTATTAACAATATTGTCATAAAATGCAAAAATAAGGCTCTCATTTTATCGTAATTTGGATTTATGACGGTTAAAGAGTCTATTCTAAAATATGTTATTTTTTTGTTTAAGGTGAAGCCGTATTTTTTACAACTCAAAAAGGCAAGCTTGCTGTACGATACAACAATAGCTGTTACTACAAGAACTATGAAGGAGACAACGGAGTTATATCTTGGAACTGTCGTTTTAAGAAATGCAAAAGTAGAATTAGGACTAGAGGTTTAAATATCTACACGTTCCCCGGAACCCACACACATAATGAGGATTAAAGTAGATAAAAGTGTAATAATTATGTTTTGAAAGTAGACTGCTTAAGTAAATATGGATTACAATTAAATACACTTTATTTAATCGTTCACTACATTCATATATTTTAATTGTCCTATTAGTTTTAGAATTACAATTTCTCTTTGTCGGTCCCTAAGTCCTTAACGGAATGCGTCTCTCATCCACTCAGAAGTTGAGTGTTAGAGATCTCTCAAAAGAATAAGTTCGCCTTTGTACATGTATCTCAACGTTTGTATATTGTTTTTTTTCTGTATTTTTGTACAAAACGGTGTCTGAAAATCATGCGCAAATGGCTAAAGGCATGGATGGATATAATTCTTTTAACACAACTAATATAGGTACCTGCCAAATGCGAAAGTTTGAATGTTTGGACATTCGTCACTCCATCACGAAAAAACAACTCTGAAGATTTGGATCAAGTTTTTCTCAGCACGCTTCCTATGACATGGTATTTATACACTGCATACCTGTTAAACGCAATAGGTGCTTCTTAAAAATTTTAGGGATCTTTTAGTGAAGGGATAAGTCCGCCTTTGTACATGTATCTCAAAGTTTGTCAATTGTGTTTTGTTTCTTTTCTTTTTACAATAAAGAGTTTACATACATACATACGTATACATATCTGTGAAGACAGTGTTACATTTTATTCATAAAAAACTACGTTTGCGTCCCGCGAGAAAGCTTACTTATGTAAATGGTAATCGGTCTGTAGTTTTTGGTTTCATCCATTACAAACAAACAACAACAATCTATTTAATTGAATTCCTAATGGCCTAAAAATAGCGTACATTGCTAGAAGATAATTTAACTTACAATAGTCTAACATTTGTTGATCACGGTGCGCTATGAAATAGTAATAAGGTTTTCAATTTACAGGTCCTGAACAAAACCAGTTAGAAAAGATAAGACATATATTTCAAAAGGGTCACTCGGCACGAACTTCGAATTTCACAAAGTAGCAGTATTGCCGCCAAGAAAACTAAAAAAATTATGACCAATGTAATAAAGCCATGTTTCTATGGCATTGATTTTTTTTTGTATGTTTTTGATATTATGCACATCCGGTAACTTTTTATTATCCGGATATTTCATCTCAGTACGGTACGGCAACCTAAAAGCGATCCGACATCTTAATTAACTTAATCACTGATTGTCTTATAACGCACGTAAAAATCATTATTTGTCACGAAAATAACTTAAAAACACTTTATAACTTCTTTGTCTCCTGCGTGTTGTATTTTTTACGGACCAAACAGACAGCCAGCGTTATATTTTAAAGGCTGAAAGTTTTTTTATGCTAACGAAAACCGAAAGTACTTTGCTCAGAAATACTCAGAATCGAGAGTAGATTCGATTCATCATCTCAGCCGTCTACTCCAGGCTCTCCACTCAGACCAACTTGCGCTTTCCGCATCCAACGCGATCCAGCTATCTTAACCAGGTCGTAGCTCCATCTTGTTGGACTACCGACAGCTCGTCTCCCTTCTAACCCCATCGGCCATCAGTCCTGCGAGCAACTGCCACTTCAGTTTCGCAATTCTTCGGGCTATGTCGTAACCTTAGTTCTACTGTCATTTCTGATTCTATCCCGTATAGACCTCTCCATAGCCCTTTGAGTGACTTTGAGCTTCCTTATATCGTTAGCGCCCACGTCTCAGATCTGTATGTCATCACTGGAACACACACTGGTCTAAGACTTTTGACTTCAAACACTGCGGTAATTTGGCCGAAAAGACACTGCCTGCTGCTCCTGCTGCCCAGCCGAGTCGGATTCGACGAGTGATCTCTTTCTCGAAGTTGGACCTACCTAACTGGATCGTTTGGCCCAGGTATACGTAGTCGTCAACAACTTCGAGCGCAGAGCCTCCGACTATTACGGGAGCTGGCACAACATTAGACATGACTTTCGTCTTGTCCATGTTAATTTTTAGGCCAACTCGGTCAGAAACTCTGCTGAGGTCAGCGAGCATAGCACTGAGGTCCTCTATGGTCTCAGCCATGACTACAATATCGTCGGCGAATCGAAGGTGAGTGAAGTACTCCCCATTCATGTTATGCCTCGTTCTTTCCAGTCCAGAACCTTAAAAGCATCCTCCAATGCAGCGGTGAACAGTTTCGGAGAGATCACATCTTGTCTGGCTCCCCGCTGCAAAGGAATAAGTAGGCTTCGTGCTCTGGTCCTGTAGTCGGACAGACATAGTGGCGTTTTCGTACAGACACTTCAACACTTCGATACGTCAACTTGGCACCGCCAGAGAGCCTGCAGCACAGCCCAAGTCTCGATCGAATCGAAGGCTTTCTCGTAGTCCACAAATGCAAGGCAAACGCGGAGGTTATACTCTTCGGTCTTCTGTAAAACCTGCCGCAACGCATGTATGTTGTCTGCGGTACTATAGCCTTTTCGGAAGCCGGCTTGTTCGGGAGGCTGGAAGTCGTCAAGCCTGAGTGCGAGAAGATTTGTTATGACCCTGGAAAACAGCTTGTAAACATGGCTGGCAGGAGTTGCAACCCTACAAAGTGTCTGGCAATAAAGGAAGAAATTATATAAAAATTGAGTTTTATGGTATACACACTTTGAGGTGAAATTTTATGGCGTTTGCGTTTGGGATACATGATATTTTCCAAAGCCCTCAATATCCAAATTTTATATTTAGGGATCGTTCTTACCTGTGTTAGTACTATATATAAATAAGTTTCAGCCTCTTTATACTATAACGAAGGTCTGGCTCTTGCGGGCTCTTGCTCTATTATAAGAATAAATAACACAATACAATACAAAGCGTATTGTATTGAACACCAAAAAACATTCAGAACAAAATGAAATCATAACATAAAAGGTAGGATGGGAGACGAGAAAACACAGGGGCCTAATCGCTAAAAAGCGATCTCTGTTATTCGACCTTTTAACATAGAATCAAGAAAAAAGGTGATCAATGCAGGTGTTTGTGTTGTAAGGTAAAAAAATATATAGAATATTGAAAAAATACATAAAATATAAAAATATTAATAAAATAAATACATACATACATTACTTACATACACCACCTCCCTTACCAAAAATTCATCACCGCCACTACCAAACAAGATGTTAAGAATGAACCTAACTAATAAGTATTGCATGTAAACCTTCCTAATACAAAAATAAATTTATCTGTGTGTATGCATAACTACAATAACCTCTCACAATGCGCGAGCGCGCGCTTAATATCAGATATTCGAATTATCCGAATTATCCGGATAATGAAGAGCTTCCTATCCGGATTTGAAAATGGGCGGATATCCGGATAATATGGATATCCGGTTATCCGGATTGCAAGCCCTACTTGATATGGAGCTCTATCAAACAAACCAAAGTCACCTAACTTTTAATTTATAAAGATAATAGCAAATTAGTATCGCAAATAAAACAATATTTTTGTTTGCCAAAATTGTGTGAAATGAATGTGTGAATGTGTGAGATCGACCAAAGCAAGGAATAAATCGTATTTTATCTTGAAACTGTATACTTAATGACTATTAAAAAAAGCATTAAAGCTGCCTTATTCTACAAAAAAAATGCATGAAAATTCTTTCCAAAACTTAAAAACATTTTATAATCAAAAAAATAAAACTTTCAAATTAATATTTTTTTATTTAAGGCGACGCGGTATTTTTTACCACTAAAAGAGGCAAGCTTGGTGTAAAGTACAGCAATAATAGTTACTACAAGAACTACGAGGGAGGCAACGGCGTTACATCTTGGATTTGCAGTTTCAGAGGTTGCAATAACCGAATTAGGACTCGAGGGTTAGCTGTAGTAAGCACTGCTGGTCCCCACACTCATTGCGAGGAATATCAGTCAAATTCTAATTATTCTTATTATAGCACAGTAGTACAACAAGGAGTAGAAATTGAGGGAATTGATTGAAAATAAGCTACTATTTTTTCTTGATTGTCACATTTTTGGCATGGAATTTTCGTTTTTTTTCTGACGAAAGTAAGGAGAAAGGTTCTTAAGTCCATGGATTTATGTAGTGAAAAATTTGAGAAGAAAAGCTACGAGTACAATTTGAAATGAAAAAAGAAGTTATTATCTCTTTGTGTTGTAACCACATATTTCCACAGACTTCGTTCGATAGTGACATGCTAATTTCAATAACCCTAGTCGGGTAAAAAGGGTTCCTACCTGCTCTAGTCATTTAAGTAACGTCATTCTGAAATTGTTCAAGTACACTTGGTAAAATCGCAAATTAACAGCGGTATTTAGGACCACTGTCATTAGTGTATATTCAAGGTTGCAGCTTCGAAAGACCCTTGTTTACCTCGTAGTACTAGAAAAACTGCCTATTTTTCACATTTTTTTTTTCAATTTTGTCACGATGGCTCCCAGATTAAACGATTTCATAAAACGTCGTTTGCGTTTTAAAAGCAACATACATTTACATTTGCTATTATTACCGACCAGAACCAGGTCTGTAGTGTGGTAATAAAGTTACCAAAATATACTGTCAAAAACGTAATATTTTCCAAAAAAGTGAAATTTAAAACTTTGTAGCTTTCGACTATAATATCGGGGAAAATAGTCAATTCAAGTTTAAAGTTATAAAGAAAGACGTAATAGCGAATTTAATTGGGTACCTTAACTTTTCTGGGATGGTCCATATTATATTTTTTATCGATAGTATACGTGATGTAGCTCACCCCTGTAGATAGATATTTTTTTCACTTACTTTTTTTGTAAAAATAAATTGAAACTATTTCAGCAAACCACACGTTTCGTGAGATTAATAGGTTTTGTGCCTTGGTCTGTTTGCTTAAAAAAAAGAGGTCGGATTGACACCTGTCAGTTGTCAAATGTCGCCATACAAAAACGGCAAATGAAAATAAATATCTTTCTACAGGAGTGAGCTACATTATAAGTCTACTATCGATAAAAAATATAATACGAGTATGGACCATCCTAGAAAACTTTAGGTACCCAATTAGCTTTAAGTCTCTAGCATCAGGTTGTTGTAGTACAAAAAATCCCCTATATTTCTTATAAAATAAATAAAAAGTAATTTTACTGCTACATTAAAATAATAATAATAATAATGCAATTAACATAACAGAAACACAGCAAATAAAACGTAAATTTAGAATCACACAATGTCCAGAAAGAAAAAAAAAACAAACATCCTGTGAAATATTCGAGAAATACCTTCTCAGTTATACCATTATGTTTTTTAAGAAACGTCTGCTAAATTTCAAGTCTAGTAATTTTGCCTAGGTGATGATGAATTAGTCAGGTATGTTATACGTTACTGGTAGTCCTGCCTGACAACATATAAAAAATTCAAAACTAGTTATTTTGCGATTTTAATCTAGGTACTATACTGCTAAACATTTACTTCCCATGACTGTAGGTAACTTGCTTAGATTGAGATGATTTCCATGTGCCGTGTGTGTGATGATAAATGTATGCTTTTCGCATTATGATTCCATCATTAATAAAATAACTTATCTTTGCCAGTTATGTACCTAATCCTTCTTTCTTGGATCATATCATATGGCTAGTACGAGTGATCATTGTCTCGTCGATCAGTAAGTATTTCTTTAACCGACTTAGATGAAACGGTTGCGCTGCCGCTACGTGACTACCAAAAATATGAACTAGACACTAAACATCTGATGTAACTTAAGATTGATTGAGACCTATGATAATAGAAGTATTGTAATATTTAACATTCCAACAGGTCTAAGGTTCATCCAAACTTGTAAAGGCACGACAATTCTCGTTTACTGCGGGATTCGTTTCTCAAGAAACTACCAAAATGGTGGAAGGGTCTCGTGGAAGTGCAACAAGATCGGCTGCAACGCTCGCATTTGTACTGTCGAAGGAGAGGTCGTCAGTATTAAGAATGATCATATTCATGCAGTTCCACTTCTGTAAGGAATATTAGTGCGTTTATATCCCCAAGTATTAATTAGCTTTCAACAAAATCGGCCGACTTATCTCACTTTGCTACAGCTACCGTAGGGGTGGCCGTGATACACTGACAAGCAAAAGTAACGAGCTATTTTTTGTACAAAATCGTACAAATGTGACTCATTATTTCTGCTCGTTCAGTAGGCGTTGTTAAAATGTGTGTATATATATAATAATAATAATAATAATATACTGATGTATGGATACTGACACTGAGTCTTAACTATGAACCATTATATAGCCTCCAGTAGTGGCCTTCCCACTGAAATAACTATTAAGAAATGTATATTTAGGTACTTAAGGTATCTGCACGTTATTGCCATTAACAATCAGAGTTCATGTAATACGGTAGGTGTACTTGATAACTCCCGAATATGACATATCGAAGAATTTATTATTTATTTATTATTTTATTTATTTTCCAATAAAAAATGACAGCATTACAGTAAAACCAATGCGCTGTAAAATTCAAATTATACAAAAAAGACATTTAAAACAAATAATACGTAGCGATAAAAAAACAAAGATCCAAAAAAAAAAAAACATCCTGCAGGATTTTCGGGAAATACCTTCTCAGTAACACCATTATAGTTTTTTAAGAAACGTATGCTAGATTTCAATTATAATTCAACTCAATTTCAATTTTTTTTTATTTAATTACATACATATACAGCCAATGTTTGACGAAGAAAAGTAATAATTCGGTTGAAAATCAAATTTATAGTGATTTTTTGATAAATCTATGTCCGTCTCTTTCGAAAATGCTTTTCCTCATAGTAGTACCACCGTATACAGTATGTATGATGCTACTTGCTGGTGGCGTACACGTTAGTACCTAAGTTGTTGTGTCTGTGTCTAATCTTAAATTTCATGCCTTCATAACTCTGTCTGTGAAAAGATAGCTTGAAAATAGTTTTTTCATTCAATAACAAGCATTGTCAAGCTTTGATATGAAACTACAAAAATAGTCAAATACTTTAAATGTATTGGGTACCTAAGTACTAGTAAATTCGTGTCGTGGAACTGAATTGATTAATTTATATTCTTGCTTTTATATGAAAGGTCTCCTTGGCTGGTTGCCAAGTGGAATCTAGATAAAATTTGTGTGGGATTATAAAAAAATAGAAGAAGGTAAAACTGTTGTTTGATTATCCAGCAATACATAGAGAATTTCTTTCAGCTGCCTAGCCTGCATATCAAGGTACAATCGTTCCTTAATGCAGATGTTAAACTGCCTATGGAAATATGAAACGATCTATTTTGTTTTAGAGAGGGCTTGGTTTTGCACATCCAGGATGGGGCGGCCTCAACTATGCCTTGGAAAGTACAAGTTTTGCGAACGATCACGAAACGGAGCTAAGGTAACCTGGCGGTGCACTAGCCAGCCTCGTGGCTGCCGAGCCAGCGTGGTCACCATCGACGATCAACTTATCAAGGTAGAGAATAGACACAATCATTAAAAGGACCACGTAAAGTTGATGCAACTCTTCATTGTGCATGGATGCAGAAGACACGTTCTAGGAAATGTTCTGGCGTGGCAAACTACAGCGTACTAAACCTCAGGTCAACGTGCATGGTCTGCTAGGCTGCCTCCAGGAGCTACGCTGACAAACAGCCAACCAGTCTTTAATTTCTCGAGTTAGCATAATAGCTATCGATGGTGTTGAAGTAATGGGGTATCTTAAGTTTTCTGAGATGGTCCATAATATATTTTTTATCGATAGTAGATTATTAGACTTATACTCGTAATGTAGCTCACTCCTGTAGATGAAATGACATAAAAAAGTTTATTCAACACACACATAATAGTTACACACAAAAGTTACAAAAATAGTTCAAATACAAAATATGAAATAAAATATTAATTAATATATAATTTTGTATGTGTGAGTGAAAAGGTCCCGCCTCAGCATAAATGCGGACTCCTGGGATGGAGTCAGCGCTGGTCTTCCGGCGGAACCATCCATAGATAGTCCCCGTACTTACATACGTGTGAGTACGTATGTGTCGTTGTATGGCTACATTTGACAATTGTCAGCTGTCAATCCGACCTCTTTTATTTATCAAACAGACAAAGGCACAAAACCTATTAATCTCACCAAACGTGTAGTTTGTCGAAATAAAGTTTCAATTTATTTTTACAAAAAAAACGGAGTGAAAAAAAAATGTATCTACAGGAGTGAGCTACATTATAAATCTACTATCGATAAAAAATATAATATGGTCCATCCTAGAAAATTAAAGGTTCCCAATTATGTTTGGTACTAGGGCTTCTGGTACGGGGATTTTACACAACACACAGAACCATAAAATAGAAAGAGAGTTTTTAGTTTGTCTTGGGTTTTCTTGGGTGTTTGGATAAATGTTATAAAATTCGTGCAATTAAATAGGTACTTCATTCATTCAATTAACATTTGAGAGTAAGACTTATTGGTGTACCTCCGACCAGTTCGTTTTTTTTTTTAATTTGACCATGTCGCATTGTATAATGTTAAACATATTTGTAGCGAAATCGGTTAATGTTAAAATAAAGAGTAATTATTGAAACAAACATATTTTTGTAAAATTGGCAATATCAATTTTATGGGGTGTTGTAATACAAAGCAGGCGTAATAGATCGTGGTAAGCATTGTTCTGGATTAAATGATTATTATTTTTTAAACGTGATTTTCCTTAACAGGTTATATTTTTTAAGTACACCTCTGACATGCCAATGCTAACGCGACGCTGGTTATTAGTACCAACTGAGTGATGAATGAGGCATCTTCGCAAAGTAGGCAATTGTGGAACGATTGCAAAAGTTATACCGTTTTTTAGTTACATATGTCTAACTGGTACCTATGCGTAACAGTTGTTCTTATTTAATTGTATTCAATATAAATATCTTAGAAAAATCTCTTATTCAAAATGATCCGGTTCAATTCACAAAGTTTTAAGTATTTTCAGGCATGTCCAAAGGAATAAAGTTCGAGACAACGATATTCGGAAACCCGATCATATGCTGGGGTAGCCATCGATTTATCAAGAAATTGGGACGTCGCAACAAAACCTGGTGGGAGTGCACTGCGAGAAAGACCCGCGGATGCCGCTGTGTTGTGGTCACCTCAGAGAATCGGCTGGTTAAAGTCAACGGGTGGCATAACCATTAAGAGAACCTTAAGCCTAACAGTGTGGGGTAGAATGTCGGCCGCGCCGTTAAGGTTAAAGCTTGTAGTTATCTTACGTCTACGGGCACTGGTCCCTAAAATCTAACTTTCCTCGCATTTCTGTTGCGTGCAACGGATCTAGGTCAGAATTCTCATACGACTCATTTCTGTAAGCCCCTCGGGGGCGTAGGCCAATTTTTTTAGTATTCTGTGAATTGGTTCTGCCTTGTTATAAAAGAAGTCGACAAGCTACAATAAGCCATAGTTATATATATTATTATTATGTACGTCCGTGTGGGTTTGTGTTCAGTTGTTTTTATTTGAGGTTACAGCGATTGATACTGACATCGACAAAACAATTAAGTCATGTTGCTGTGAAATACTCGTATCAACATTCTGTTATTTTGTAATTTTTATTAGATTGTGTAAGTTTTAATCAATAACCCTTTTTATTTTATCGTTCAGTATACGTAAGAAATATCTAAATAAAGGGTTAAATTAGGTTTAGATTCTTTGCATCCTCAGTATCAAACGAAATGTACATAAAAAATTTTTGTTAGAAATTAAAAATTCTCGATTGATGTTAAAATTAGGAATTCTTTGAAAGATTTTTGTGTACTTTGTTCACGTACGAAAACTTACGAGCGTAGTTTTGCATAAAATCGTGAATATTTGAAAGTTAGAAAATGCTTGAGACTTAGTTGATTCAGACAGCATTTTTTACATGAGACTGGGAAACGAGCTGGCGAGTCACCTGCTGTCATCATAAATTAAAAAGCATGGATGTAAAATAATGTAACAAAAGATCTAATATTCACAATTCATTAAAGATTCCAATAATTAGGAAACTCACTAAATATTGTGTCTTCGTATAGATTAGATGAACATTATATTAAAATCCTTTTAAATATAACTCTAGTCGTAATCTTTGAAAATTAAATTGTATTCTCCACTGGTTATTCTATTAATTTATACCACGCAAGCCTTACTATCACTACTAAGAGACGAAATAATCGTGTAGGTAATTATTATTATTTTCACCACGTTTTGTCGTGCATATACTTGTGTGATTAAATTTTAATGAAAATTGGGAAAGTTCACAATAGTATATTAAAAGAGACGTATTTTAATATTTAATCGTGAATTAAAGTTGATTGTCTTCTCTAAATAAGGAAATAGATCTGGAATAGTATAGTATAGTATAGTGTAGTACATACTATTAGAGAGAACTAACAATTTCACTATTGATGTGTTAAGTAGCATCATTCTATCTGTTTGAAGGCGTATTTTGCTTGAAAAGTACCCAAGCAGTGAAATATTCTCTTCAATGTCGATCATTTTCTAGTTAAATGGCAGCCAGCTCAATTAGTTCATTGGTGTCATATGTCTAGAAAACGATTAAACTGCGTCAATTTCGATTAAATAAATAAGTGTAGTAACTAGCGCGCCCTAATTAGTTTGATAACATTTCCTTTATATGTAACGGGGTTTTCATTTTCAGAACCGAAGTTTGGCCTATCTCAGCGAGGAAACCTGGTAGTGCAGATTGGTGAATGGCGCTTCAACAAACACGCCTGTTGGGGCTCCAAGGTCCGATGGACTTGCATCAAGAAGAAGAACGGATGCACTGCCGCTATCACTACTATCGACAATGTCATTGTTAAAACTTTGGGGTCACATAATCATTAAAATATTTGTTTTATTGCAAAAGACACGGCTATAAACGATAGTGTCTTTTTCAACCTCGATGGAGCTATATTTCTAAAAATTTAATTGAATTACTATTTGTTTTACTACCATCAGCGAGAAAGCATGCACTGTTTGACATAAGTCTACCTTAAAGAACATGACATTGAAAGGTCTTGGTCTAGATTTCGATCTATAGTCATAAGTTCACTTTTTGGGAACCTTTTCAACAATAGTTTTTCCACTGAGATTTTTTTTATATGATTAATGTATGAAGTTGTTGATCAATTTCTTAAAATGATTTAGTTTTAGTCAGGTTCCCTAGCTATAAGTTAAATTAAAGTTTTCATTTGTCTGGCTGCTGTTCGGTAAGACGTGTAATTGGTAAAGAACATCGAAATGACTTAAGTTATTTCTCTCGTCTGGCCAACTTGGTCAAGTACTCAGACAATCAAGATAGGACACATATTAACAGCCATACGCCATAAATTTATATCGTCTGAAATTTGCAATATACTCTATTTGTATTAATTAAGTTACATTTTGTGGCACTTCCGTTTTTGTCATGACTAAGCAGATTGCTGTTGCCCCTCGAAAACTTTGGCGAATATGATCAAATGTAGATTAAAAAGATAACTGATAGTTTTAAAATGATACAAATTATTAGGATAATAACAGTTTACAGGGCACGGAATTACAAACTGGCCCCCATATTAGGTACACAACTTACAAGTGCTAAAAGTACAAAATTGACACTTTTTTCACTTTTAAGTTTTGTGGTATGGAGGCTGGTTTAAAAAAACGTTTTGTTTTGCATTAAATTTCTTAGGTAACGCTATATTCTATACTATGCCAATCCAATTTATTAAAAGTGTAAACAAACCGATTTCATCAAAAATCTTGTATAAACACCCACTGGATCGAATCAATAACACATTTATCTATATTCGTGTCTTTTAACTAGACGTCTAATCACTTTTTTCATAAAAATTCACTTGATTTCAATATTTATTTTTCATTTGAAAAATCTTCGTCTAAATCTGTCGTTTTTTCTTGATTAAAACATGTGTATAATCTGTGCATAGACTAGCGTAGAGATGGTGGAAAATTTGACATTTTAAAAATTTCATTTACCTTAAAATTAAAAAATATTTACTGTTTTATAGTTGAATAAGCAGTCTTTCGAATTAAATTAAGTATTGTAAATAATAAAATAGACAAAACTACGTTGATCTATTCAATTATTTTATGCAATAGGTTCTTGGTTTTCACATCACTAATTGTCTATGGTTGGGTTAATGGCGTACAATATACCTTTAACCTTTACCTTTAAATCTTTTAGGGGCACTTGCAGGCTTTTTAATTTAGGTTTAAGTGGTCTTAAGTCTTGTCACATCCATACAAGAACTTTCAGCTTAAGTTTTAAATCGAGATTTAAAAAAAGCCTACAAGAAGTCCTTAGTATCCATAGGATAAAACTAGCTGTATTATTAAAATGCTTTGTAACACTTTTTCTAAGTATTATTTTGATTAAAAATACTTCCTTCAGCATTTTAATGATTGATTATAGGAATTAGTACAAATGTATTGAATGTTACTTCTTCATTATTAGTCATTGTATTTTGTTTTGGGTGTTTAAGAAGAATGATAGTAAATTTGACGTAGAATAGTTCATGAAATGTTTCATTATAATATAATCATGACATGAATCTTAGAATTTAGATTTTAGTCGGAATTCGTCGATCTTTATTATTATTAAGTAGATATACTTAATTAAAATCGTCTCTTTTTCGATATAATTTTAAGTTTTGAATGAAATTAAAAGTATCTCCAATTATTATTAAGAGCTTAATAATCTCAAATTGTATCAGCTATTGCATTTATAAATTTTGAACTATTAAAGTAGGTATCAGTGAAGCATGTGTTGTTATTTCTATTTATCATCTTCAATTAAGTATATTTATATCTATATGATCTGAAGTAAAATCGTGGTTGTAATATATTTTTGAAATTCATGTATTTCCATTCAAAACTAGTGATAATAGAAATAAAACATTTATAAAATTTAATAAAAAAAATTGCTTAAAACTAAATTAAACCTAAAAATGAACCTGCCAAATTTAGAAGCGCAAATTAAAGAAAAATGCGTTGATACAATAAAAAAAAAGGAATCGGAACCTGTAAGCCAAAAATGTAATAGTTAAATTAATCTTAAATTTAGGTAATTTATAATCAACATTAAAAATTTACAAGTTAGTTATTAGTTAACGACTTGATTTCTACATTCTGTTTTCCTCTGTTTCTGGTAGCCAGAGACCTACGCGCGACGAATTAAATATTTAATTGAATACTAACTTAATAATACGCCGTTTTTCTTTACAGGAAGTCTGTGTTATTAAATTAGTTTATTTAATCAAACCGGGGATATTTTGTACGCTTTGTAATAACAATAACGCACAAAAATTTCCCTTTGCGTTAGTTCATGAATTTATTAGAGTATATCCTGTGCTGGTACTAACGAGGAATGTTCTTGCAGATCTCAACCCGGTGTTCGCACAGTCCCAACGAGGCAATCCAGTTATCATGATAGGCCAGTACCGTTTTAACCGGGTCAACAAATATGGCAGTCGGACGCGCTGGGTCTGCGTTAAGGCCAAAGCCGGATGCAGAGCGTCACTACACACCATGGACAATGCCATCGTCAGGGTATGGGGATTCCATGACCCCCTGGCACACACAAGCGCCAACAGGTTTTAATGGCATGGTTGCAGCGGACAAAATAATGAACTAAAGTCAATTACCTTACTACTCCACTTAAGTGCAAGAGTAGTGTATTACACGTAGATTCAGGTAATTGTTCTTAGTTTATTGGTAACTTCCGCAAAGGCATGATTCGTTGCATTGTTTATGATCAAATTCTGTTCTTACATTTTTTGTAATAATACTGATGTGTCATTGTTTTAATTATTTATGCTTAGACTTTAAGATAGAAACACACTGACGTCGGAGGCGGAGTGGAGCGGCGCGGCGCGGATGCGGTACTGGTTATAATTTTCGGGCTAATGGGCCCCATGTACGGTACGATTCGTCTGTACGATCGACCTGTGACAATTGATCATTAAGAGCCATACACTGTCCATTCATCGTTACGATATTCATGATTGCATGGGATTTTGTTGCGATCTCCGACATCGTCTTCGATGAAGTAAATCGTCAACGATCTTGACGTACACTATCGATTCGTCGTTTCGATCGGTCTGAAGCGACGGATCGTACAGACGAATCGTACCGTGTATTGGGCCCTTAACTTGAAAGAAGCCACACAGAATACCGCGCCACGCTCGCTTATTTCCGTGTGCCCTCTTTCATGTTAGCTCGAATATTACAACCGGCACCACCTCCGAGCCGCGCCGCACCGCCCCTCCACCGCTCTCTGTGTGTTTCAAGCTTTAGTTAAAAGACATCTATAGTATTCCGTAATTGACACTGTGGACTGCTAAATTTATTTTTGTATGCATCGGATAGCAACATATTTCAATTATGAGAAAAATGAATTCCTACTAGAGCGGTATTTGCAATGAATTGTAAATATGTGTGTAGTATAAGTTTTATCTTTTGAGGTTTAATTTTAATTTCTTCGACCACTTTTACATGGCGTTGGAATTATTGCATTTTAGACTTCATTTGCATTATTTGTGTGTTGGTAATGGTTTAGAATCTCCTATCAAACCATGACATCGGTGCTTTTCACAGAATCATCACATGAGATTTTATACACAGCGAGGCTTGAGGTGTATTTTAAGTAGGTGGCATAAGTTATGACAAAATGATAAAGTATGTAGTTTTTTATTAAATTATGCTAATAAGATGATAAGTGTTATATCTTAAGATACTTTTAAGAAAATATTGTAGGGCAATAAACTGTTACTTTGAAACAAATAACAATCGTGCACTTACAAAGTTAATGCTACTATCTTAAATTTAATCGGTGGTGGTTAACAAGTGGGAAGCTTTCATCAGTATCAAATATACTTAATAATAGATAATGTTTATCTTGACTTGATATATTACTGCCTGAGCACTGGTGTGATTGGGCACTTAAATACATATTTAATTTTAAAACTGGTGTTTTTCATTATCGTCGTCAGACCATTCCTTCTACTATGAGTATAATGTTCTGAAAGAGACTGTAAGTAGGTACTAGATGTTATGATATTTTATATCATTTTTCTCGTAAACATATATTATAACCTGAAAAGTGTTGAAATATTAGGCGTAAACCTTGTTCAATCAAAATTTTTACCAGTGCAGAACCTTATAAGATGTGAAATAATAAAAGTGTAACATTTTCTAGGTGCAATATTTTGCTTCACAAAAGCTGGCCATCCGGTGTTAAAGATGGGCGAACACCGCTTCAACCGGCACACCGGGTACAAGGGGGCTCGCATGCGGTGGAGATGCAGCAGAACGCATAACTCGTGCCCTGCTTACGTCATCACCCATGGGAACATTATTCTTAAAATGCTCGATGAACATAATCATCTGTAATATAATTTGTAAAAAAGTAGTGCAAGTTTTATTTGCTGACTGTTCATTTGGTTGGTTGTTATTGTATTGTTACCCAAACTACGTATTTATTCGATGCCTTTCAAGTCGCTGCTTTAACCTTTGAAGAGTTTTCTCTTACTACGATGCGGAGACAGTTCTGGCCGGTCTACCACCCCAACGAAATATTTATTACCATCGGACCTACACGCTTTTGCCCGCGACTTCGTCTGCGTAGATTTTTATATTTACACAATACTCCATAGGAATGAGGGTAATATCCCGCATTGGCCGTTTTCGTGGAATTTTCGAAAAATCACTTCAAACTACGGCTAAACAATCAACTGAAAAATCTGATCATGATCACCAAGTTTCACATCTATATTGCTCAAGGAATAAGATTTTAATTCTTCGCTTACCATTTTCCTACATCGAGCGATCTCAAAGATTGCGTACATGTCTTTGGGATCGCAACCCAGCCTCGCGCTGGCTTGCCGTTTCAGCCGAAAGTGAAGCGGCCTGCCTGGCTAGAGCGCCACTGAGTCTCCCATCGCGGTCTTCCTCAGACTCCTGAGACCGTGCCCCTGGTAGTCTTAATGCGCTGCGAGACTTTCGCGAAAGATTAGTTTTTTTTTCGGAAAGGCATGCATGGTAACGCCTATAAAATGCGACTCCCAATTCCGATATCGTTTGAAATTTACTCCGCAAAAGAAAGAGATTTTTTTTTTAAGTATCTTCGTGAAGCGCGGAAGAGGCAATACATATGAATATGGATGCGATATAATTCGGCATCATCAGCCGGAAGACGTCCACTGCTGGACAAAGGCCTACTAATACCCGTAATAAATCCATCGATTTCGGGCAACTTGGTTCATACAATAAATACCTTACAGACTAACGTACATATAGTCAATAATATTACAATTCAAATAAATTACAATGAACGACAACTCGCCAGTTGCATCCACCGGTTTCCCGCAAGTCTCACGATGTCGTCATTCCATCTGGAGGGAGGCCTGCCAACGCTTCGTCTTCTGGTCGCCGCTTCTCGAGGGCTTCTCCCCCAACGGTTATCTGTTATACGAGCGATGTGGCCTGCCAATTGCCACTTTAACTTGCATTTAGTTCTTCGACGAATTTCCGTATTCCGGATATAATTCCGTAATCCTTCCTCAGTGGCTTACTCGTGTCACAACGTTATTAATTTCAGCGCCATCTGTTAGTTTATCAGGGTACTCAATAATAACTCAATCGAGTGTAGTAGCTACTTCCACTTTTAAGAGTTGAATTTTTATACCCTAAGGGTCGAATTTTTATAGCCAATAACCTGGCCGGGGATTTTCTCGTCAGATTAGTAAAATTTGCATAAAAATCCGTTCAGCCGTTCTCACGTGATGCGCGTTCAAATAAACGACAAACAGATAAACAGACAAACAGACATAAAATCTAAAAACTGTTGGAACGTGTTCTGTCATCGATTCTAAGTATCCCAGCCAACTTTTTTCGAATATCTTCCATTGTTGAAGAGGGACTTTCGACCCTCTTCAGCTTTATTATAATGTATAGAATAGATGTATAGAAGAAGATTATTAAATTGTCATTGGACCATAGGATCACGTACATAATGACTGTGCAATCTGACCAATGAAAACGGGTAAAAATTCACATGCAAGATTTGAAGCAAACAGACAAGTAAGTACCTAATATGAGGTTAAGTTAAATAAAAGCCGTAAGAATTGGTTTTATCCTGAAATTTTTGGTTGTAGAAGCAGTATTCATCACGAGCCGTGCTGGGAACCCTCTACTCTTACTGGGAAAACATCACTTTAGTCGGCATTGCGGGTATAAGGGGCCCAGGTTGAAGTGGAGGTGCTACAAGAACTCCTTGGGCTGTCGCGCTAACGTCACCACCTACAATAACGTTATAATAGAGAAATATGACGAGCACACGCATTAATTTTGAGTTTCTAGTATCTGTGCATTTTTGTGTACCTGAATGAAGTAAATAGATATATTTATAAGTAATACATCTGACAGGCTTGTAAAGTTTCCATGATATCCATTCTATCTTATTGGATGTTGGTATTATCCTAAGGTTGAGATCTCTTTCTGTTATGTCATTCTTATTAATTAGGTCTTCGTTATAATTATACCCGGGAATTTTTATTTTGTTCATTTCAAAATTTACTTCAAATTTTATTTTTGTTTATTTCAAAAATTACCTAGGCGATGTTGCAGCGGCCGTGGTCCCGCTGATAAATGTAAATGGAAATCTCGAAAGTTTTAAACAATGTATTTATTAGGTATTTTAAATTTAAGTTAATGGATAAGCGTATAACTTAGTAAAATTATTTTAAATAATTTATTGAATCTGGCGTTACTTTGCGGAGGTCCATATCAATGAACTAAAAGAAGGTCGCGGGTGAGCAAAGAAATTCTTTTAGTTCAAAATTACTTAAATTTTTACAATCTATTTTTGCTTGCCTTGTTATTGCTTTATGGGTCTTGGAATTACAATTTTTATTATAAGTTTTTTTTGTACGGACCAGATTAACTGGTAAAATCTATAAAAGTAGTAAAAAATATAAAAATATTTAGAGATAAGTAAAGTAACATTTTACGTTTTCCTTTTCAGTCCCAGTGTTGGTAAAAAATCGAATTGGCAACGTAACGCTGTTACTGGGCTCTAACCGGTTCAACCCGCGCAGCGACTGCAAGGGGCCTTGTATCCGGTGGAGATGTGTCAAAACTCCGAAAGGTTGTCGCTCTACTGTTGTCACTTTCGAAAACGAGATCGTAAATAAAGAGACGAGTCATAATCATTAAACAAAGTACGATGTGTTTGTAGCGCCAGTAGCAATACCGAAGGCCATTGCCGATGAGCCCGATACCACAGAATATATAATATCCTGGAATACTTACGTAGGGCTGCACGTTGTAGAATAAATGTACCTACTATATTTTTACAATTAAATACGGTATTATCTCATGGAATCAAGCTTTTATTGACATTTTATTCATAATTGTTATATTTGCAGATGTATTGAATAAATTTTTGCCATCGTATTTTGTCGGAAAGTTCGTATTTATAAGATAAGATAAGATGATTTATTTGTTAAACATGAGTAAGTTTACATAATGGTCACAGGTTCATCTTAGCTTAATGGAGTTTACTACAGCTAATTGAAAAATCAAGATAAATGGTTTACCTCCTCAAGACCGAATATCATAAAAGCTAATTTCATTAGGCATACCAACGTTAGATATAATTTTCAATAGCCCTAATGGCATAACAGCCAAACTTGCATGTCCGAATTGATTACTAGACATAAAGTTATAAACCCTAATGTTTTACCAAACATTAAATGTTCTAATATCACTAAAAGTAATATCGCATTCCTAATAATTAACAGACAGATTAATATCGAAAATACAAACTGAGACATGGATGCACAGAAAAACCAGAAAAAGATACCAGCACTGGGAATCGAACCCAGGTCCTCAGCATTCCGTGCTGCGTGCTATAACCCCTACACCACTGCTGGACCCGTGAAACCATATTGAAAATACAAACTGAGACATGGATGCACAGAAAACCAGAAAAAGGGACCAGCACAGGGAATCGAACCCAGGTCCTCAGCTCCGTGGCGTTGCAATCCGGATAACCGGATATCCATATTATCCGGATATCCGATTTCAAATCGGATAGGAAGCTCTTCATTTATCCGGATAATTTGGATAATTTGAATATCTGATATCAAGCGCGCGCTCGCGCATTGTGAGAGTTGTGTAGTGTATGCATACAACAGATACATTTCTTTTTGTATTAGGAAGGTTACATGCAATACTTATATTAGGTAGGTACATTCTTAATTCTTGTTTGGTAGTGGCGATGATGAATTTCTGGTAAACGTGTATGTAAGTAATGTATTATTCCTTATTATTTTATAATTGTACCTACTTTTAAGGAAGAGCGGAGGCTCTTATTACAGGTATATTCTTACCTAAAAAGAGCTCCAGCCACAGCGAAATGTAACACGCAATGGTTTATGAATAAATTATTATTATTAGTGCTATTAGTATATTTTATTAATATTATTATATTTTATGTATTTTTCAATCTTCAATATACAGCACCTTACATTACACACACCTGCTTTGATCACCTTTTTTCTTAATTCTATGTTAATAACATCGTCAGGTCGAATAAGAAGGTAGAAGAAGAGATTGCTTTTTAGCGATTAGACCCCTGTTTTCTCGTCTCCTACCCTACCTTTTAAGTTCTGATTTCATTTTATAATGAATTTTTGGTGTTCAATACAATACGCTTGTATTGTATTGTGTTATTTATTCTTATAATAGAGCAAGAGCCCGCAAGAGCGAAGACCTTCGTTATAGTATCGTTATAATCCTTCGTTATAGTCCGACTACAGGACCAGAGCACGAAGCCTATTCCTTTGCAGCGGGAGTCAGACAAGGAGATGTGATCTCTCCGAAACTGTTCACCGCCGGATTGGAAGATGATTTTAAGGTTCTGGACTGGAAAGGACGAGGCATTAATAATAATGGGGAGTACTTCACTCACCTTCGATTCGCCGACGATATTGTAGTCATGGCTGAGACTATGGAGGACCTCAGTGCTATGCTCGCTGACCTCAGCAGAGTTGTTTCCGACCGAGTTAGCTTAAAAATAAACATGGACAAGACGAAAGCCATGTCTAATGTTTGCCAGCTCCCGTAATAGTCGGAGGCTCTGCGCTCGAGTTGTTGACGACTATGTATACGTGGGACAAACGATCCAGTTAGGTAGGTCTAACTTCGAGAAAGAGATCACTCGTCGAATCCGACTCGGCTGGGCAGCATTCGGGAAGCTTTGCAGTGTCTTTTCGGCCAAATTACCGCAGTGTTTGAAGTCAAAAGTCTTTGACCAGTGATGACATACGGATCTGAGACGTGGGCGCCAACGATGGGCCTCATTAGGAAGCTCAAAGTCACTCAAAGGCTATGAGAGGTCTATGCTCGGGGTTTCTCTACGGATAGCGTCATAAATGATGATATCCGCAGTAGAACTAAGGTTACCGAAATAGCCCGAAGAATTGCGAAACTGAAGTGGCAGTGAGCGTGCTCGCAGGACTGATGGCCAATGGGGTTAGAAGGTTCTCGAATGTCGTCCGCGGAGCGGGAGACGAGCCGTCGGTAGGCCTTCAATAAGATGGAGCGACGACCTGGTTAAGATCGCTGAATTGCGTTGGATACGAAAGCACAAGACTGGTCTGCGTGGAGAGCCTTGGGCGAGGCCTAAGTCCAGCAGTGGACGTCTTTCGGCTGACAATGATGATCGAATCTACTCTCGATTCTGAGTATTTCTGAGCAAAGTGCTTTCCGGTTTTCAGTTATATTAAAAATTAACACCTTGCATAAAAAAAAACTTTCAGCCTTTAAAATATAACGAAGGTCTGGCTGTCGTGGGCTCTTGGTCCGTAAGGCAAAATAACAACAAGCAGGAGACAGAGAAGTTATAAAGCGTTTTAAGTTATTTCACTCATTAAAGTGACAAAATAATGATTTTTACGTGCGTATAAGACAATCATGATTAAGTTAATTAACACGATTCGTCTGATGAAACAATTTTAAAATTGTTTTTAGCGTTTTTTTAAATATTTGGAAAATTATTCAAATTATTCAAAAAACCGGATATCCGGATACTGAGATTTCAAATATCTGAAATATCCGGAAATAAAAAGTTACCGGATAGTGCAAGCCCTATCCTGCATCCGTGCTGCGTGCCGCCTACACCACTGCTGGACAACACGGAATGCTGAAGACCTGGGTCCGATTTCCATTGCTGGTCTCTTTTTCTGGTTTTTCTGTGCTTCCATGTCTCAGTTTGTATTTTCGATATGGTTTCACGGGATATCCGTAAAAGTAACAAATTTGGAGTTAGAATAAAAAAAATACAAAAAGACTCCAAAAAACCAATCATAGACAGATTAATGATTAAGTTATTAACCCTAATGCTTACTTGTTCTAAACTAAACATTAAACGCTCTATAATACGTATTATTTAAACGAATGATATTATTCCTAATGATTTATTAATCATTAGCCATAAGTTCTAATGATTTGAATGAAATCTATATGAAAAACAAATACTTAATTAGGTAAATTATACCCACATGGCGACCATTACGGGGTTGGGTTAGGTTAGAGTTTTCACAAGGCGCCAGTGCTGCCAGTAGATATTTTACAATTATTCGGCCAAGTTTCTAAAATTGTACAAAATTCGACCATCAGGATACAAACAGCAGCGCTACTACGAAACTCGAAACTCGGGGCTCGCGTCGCGCGGTCCCTCTGACACTTATACTATTTAATACGACAGCGAGAGGGATGGCACGACACGAACTTCGATTTTCGAATTCGGATTAGTGCCTCAGAGCATTGAGCATAGATCACATAATTTTTATATTTCTATTTGGGTGTGAGTTTCAAGTTGATAATGCAACCGAGGCTTTCTGTATCCAATTATACATGAGAGTGCAGGATACAAAGAGGATACATTCAGCCACCTGATTATACAGGTTTTGTATCTAATTATACAATCTGGCAGCCCTGCAAGGCGCGAAGCGCCTCACCAACGCGAAATAAGAGCTCGGAGCTTGCTTAGACGAGAAATTTCATTATACCAGTGCTAACTTGGAACGCGTTCCAGCGATAAAAAAAATGACGATATATATTAATACATGTGCCCATTGAAAATTCTTGATTACCGTTGACCACTCTAGACGCGTTGAGGGAACGTTTAGTAACTTAAAGTGCATATTGTCATCAAGACTGCAATCTTTAATACCGACGAATATGAAAAAAACATTGCTTGTATACTTAAACCTTTTTTAAAATAAACAAATAAATACACGTTATAAGAGTTCGGAGCTACGTTGACATTCATTACGGTCGTTATCGTTAGGACAAGTAAAAATAGGGGAATTAAGAAACCGGGCATAAGAATATAGGTGCCTATAACGTAGATTCGGGATGCTTAAATTAGGACTAATGAATAGTAAGTGAATTAATCTTTTGAACATCTGTTTTAAAGAAAGATAGAATACAAGTATAATACACGTTAAAACCGAAAATGAAACACGAACGGATTGAATGAATCATTACCTTAATAAAGTAAGCAAATGAAAAAAACACAATTTTAGAAATACCTAATGCTAATTTGGAATCATTCAAAATATCAATGAAGTCTTCAAGATTAACATGACAATTAGAATTTTATCGAACGTATAAACGCAGGGTTCCCTTTCAAATTATAAGTTATAACCTTTCAAGACGCTTGGCGGCTGTAAGCGCTCGAAGTTAATTGATTGAGTTACATTGATGATTATTTATAACCACTCTTAAATTAATCGAAGTAATATTATAATTTCAGGAGCAGTATTTACCACAACTCGGGCAGGCAACCCGGTGCTAGTTCTGGGTTCCTATCGGTTTAATCGGCACGCCGGGTACAAAGGACCCCGCATGCTTTGGAGGTGTACCAGAGCTCCGGAAGGATGCCGAGCTACTATCATCACCTACGAAAATGAAATCATTCAGATGCCTAAAGGACATAATCATTAAATATGAAGTTTTTGTGTTATGAGATTATGTCTGTTGTAATTTTCTTACATGTTTTTAATGTCCTTATCAATGTCCGAATTGTGCTTACTCCCAGTGATCGAATTGACTGGAAATTTGGAAAGAATATATAGTACGCATGCCAATGTTAC
>NC_133484.1:15776660-15779451 GCF_025370935.1 Choristoneura fumiferana
GGTTTCAAAGACCATTTCCAACGAAACGATACCCCACACTATACGGTAGGATGAGAAAAAAAAACACCCCCACTTAACGTCTATAGGAGGTACTGAATAAAAGCCGCGGACAGACAGACAGACAGACAGACATGGCGAAACTATAAGGGTTCCGTTTTTCCCATTTTGGCTCCGGAACCTAAAAAAAGTGGTGAAAACGATCGTGACTCCGAGTGCGTTAGACAATAAAGACTTCTGGCCCTTTACTACGAAGTGCAAAAATCGAACTTCGTGTCTTGCCGTCCCGTTCACGCTTATTTTATGTAAAACAAGAGTGAGAGTGACGGTACGATATGAACTTCGATTTTCGAATTTCGTAGTAGCCCCTCTGCTTTATAATATGTGTAGGATACATACTACTCAATCAATCAAAGCAGCTTCACCGAGTAGGTGATCTTGGCATCCCAGATATTTCACCACGAACACATAACCTACTAGTTAAAAACCTATCTATAAATCTTGAGGTCCTGAGCCATATTGTCTAACGTGCCGGCGTTCGCAATCGCATTAACTATCTCTTTCTAATGTAAGCCATGACGGAAAGAAATGGTGAAAACGATGTGATTTTGAGAGCGTTAGAAAATACAAAGTTGGTGTGACGTGTTTTAGTTACTTCCCTGTCTTCCAAAAAACATTTTCCCGCAGTTGGAGCTACTCGGCTTTAACATATCCACGATAACGCACGAGGATGACCACACATGCTGTTGGACCAGCTGAGACCAAGAAGTCAGACCCTGGCGACCCACGGGGAACTGGTCATCCCTGACCAGCCGGACGGCAAGCTACTAGCCGCCAAAAGGCTGGCTGCAGAGAAGAGACAGTTCTTTATAAGGTATCAGGATTTTATTATCTTTAAAATATAACAAAGCAATGCCACCGAGCTAATAATAAGAGGAATAGAAATGACACAAGAGCTAACTTTTTACGGCTAAAATGAAATCAAAAAACTATCGTAACTGGAAATTTGTGGTTTTCTGAGTTAAGTGTTTATTTATTTTATATATTTATTCAACAACATTGATGCAACTAATATTTCACTAATATTAAGACTTATTATATTACTGATCCCGATAATCGTTTAGAGACAAGTGTAACAGCCCAAAAAGACCAAAGCCTGTGCTAGGCTAGTTACATAGAAGCGTCATGATTCTGAGAGAGCAATCGATCTCAAACACATAATCGCACAATAAAATCACATAATAAAATCGAGAAAAAATGCTCGATTTTTCTTTATACATCTCAAAAGCCCCAAATTTTAAATAAGGTGCGACAGTTTTTGATTTCACGTGAGATTTACCCCCTGTTTCACCGTCCATTGATTAAATTTATCCGTCAATTAAAATTAATCAATAGGTGGTGAAACAGCTACCTTTTAGTATTTCAATTTCCTGCTCAGTCTCTAACGAATGTAATTGGTCCAAATAAAGTTTATTACAGAGATTAAGGTTCCAAAGGGATTAGAGTTCACCGGTACCTAAAGCCGAGTTTAGACTTGCTAGAAAAATAGTGCAAGTTGCATTAATTTGCGAGGCCGTAAAGTCAACGAGTTTGCAGTGGTCAATCGAGCGCCGCAATTAAATGCAAGTTGCACGATATTTCTTGCAAGTCGAAACTCGGCTTAACTGCCGGAATTTGCTAAAAACCTATGAAAAAAATAGTGTCCGATTAATAGCAAGACTAAAGAGCTGTTTCACCATCCATTGATTAGTGTTAACTGACGGTTAAATGTGATGCCTTCTCTTTTTGTTTTGATCGAATAGACGGAGACGGCATCACATTTAACCGTCAGTTAACACTAATCAATGGATGGTGAAACAGGCCCTAAAACTTATTATCATTGCTTCAATTAAGTACCTCAACGTTTCTTCCACATTGCAGCGGTCGTAAAAATTACTTGCAAATATGATTGCCTGCGTCTGGGTCTGAATGTGGTATTAATTGTTTACTAATTGTAACTTTAAGGGGCTGTTTCACCATCCATTGATTAGTGTTAACTAGCGGTTAGGCGTGATGCCGTCTCTATTTGTTTTGTTCGAATAGACGGAGACGGTATCACATTTAACCATCGGTTAACGCTAATCAATGGATGGTGAAACAGCCCCTAAGTGTTCATTACTACTTTTAACTTTACCTTGGTAGATTTAAGAAGAACACGCAGCGCTCGGAACCGGCACAGTACGTGACTTGCCACGTGGAGGGATCCCTGCGCAAGTCGGACCGCGCCAGCCGCAACACCCAGTGCTGTCAGATAGTGCACCGCGCGCGCGCACGCAACGCAAACCCGTACTCCAGCGGGAATGACGTGGTTAGTATACCAGTTATACCATGGATTACTTAATGCTCGGGGTTTCATTACGGGGTCGAATCTATGAGGAGATACGTTGAAGAAAGAACGAGGGTCACAGCAACGGAGAACATTTGGCCGTTGGGGCCGAAAAGTTCTCGAATGCTAAAACAAACGCGGATAAACTTAGTTTTAACTTTTAGATTAAGACTGAACAAAATCAAGTGGTTTTTATTGTTTGCATGCTTACCCAAGCCGAATTTGGCGCACAGTGAATAACATGTATTACACCATCTTGTATGTACCCATTTTCTGCAATAAACTTTATCCTATCTTATCTTATGGAGACCGCTAATTGGCAAGCGCAGCGTAGGACGTCCGCTATAGCGAGATGGATGGATGAGCTGGTTTAAGCCGCGAGTTCAGGGTGGATGCAGGCCGCGTCCAACTGAAGCAACTGGAGGTTTA
>NC_133484.1:15779551-15899879 GCF_025370935.1 Choristoneura fumiferana
GGAAAGATATAGGACAGTTTTTATTCCGGAAAATGGTATAGTTCCCGCGGGATAGCGATAAACGAATTCTACGCGGACGGAGTCGCGAGCAACAGGCTAATACAAGATAAAATTTTAAACGTAACACAAAAATTTCAAGCTCAGTTAATGCTGGATAATATAAAACATTAACTTAATTGTTTAAATTCGATAGCATAAGATCTATAGCATCGTACCTAAATAAATGTATAAATATATCTGCAGCTCTGTACGGTATTTCTGACCTTTACTGTATTTAAACAACGCTAACTTACCGATATGCCTAATCACAACTTGCTGTATGAAAATGTGAAATAATTTCAGAAGTATTATTCACCAAGACTCGGGCAGGTAACCCGGTGCTAGTTCTGAATAGTTACCGGTTCAACCGCGACGTTAACTACAAGGGGTCCCGCATGCGGTGGAGGTGTACCAGAGCTCCGGAAGGATGCCGAGCTACTATCATCACTTACGAGAATGAAATCATTCAGATGCCTAAAGGACATACTCATTAAACATGCAATTTTTGTGTTATGAAATTATGTCTGTTGAAATTTTCTTATATTTAACATGTTTTTAATTAACTTAAAATGTCCGAATTGTGCGTACTCCCAGTGATTGAATTGACTTGAAATTTTGAAAGAATATATAGTACGTATGCCAATGTTAGAAGACTATATAAATTTAACTACAAGGGATCTCGCATGCGGTGAAGGTGTAATAGAGTGCTGGAAGGATGTCGAGCTTCTGTCATCAGCTACGAAAACGAAATCATGCGGATGCCAAAAGGACATAATCATTAAGGATGTATAAAGTATAAAATTCGACTGTGATTGATTGTATATGTCGCAGGGAAATGATAAAAACAGCGATTTGATCAAATTCCTCAGGGATATGATCAAGTCCCGGGAGATGATAATAAAACATCGCGTTGTATCATTTCCCTTGCGGAATTCAATGATTTGATCAAGTCTCCGAGCCGTTTTAGGGGAATGATTGAATTATAGCAATTGCCGATGGATTTCTTCATTTCCCTTAGCAATTTCATAAAATCCCTAAGCTGTTTCAGGTAAAAGATAAAACGAGTTATTTAAGTCAACTAGATTCGAACATTTTAATAAACACGCCTAGTTTTTATCAAATCCCTATACATTATCATCATCATTAGCCTTCAAAGTGTTCAAATTGAATTGACTTAATTGATTCGTTTAATCTTTTCCCTAGAACAGCTCAGGGATTCAATCAAATCGCTAAGAGAAATGATGAAATCCATCGGCCATTGCCATAATTCTATCATTCCTCTAAAATGGCTCGGAGACTTGATCAAATCACTGAATTCCGCAAGGGAAATGATACAACGCGATGTTTTTTATCATCTCCCAGGACTTGATCATATCCCTGAGGAATTTGATAAAATCCCTGTTTTTATCATTTCCCTGCGACATATACAATTCTTTTACAAATACAAAGGTCTCTATTTTCCCATGTAATCTGTCGCATGTAAGTGGCTAAAACAGAGATTTGAACAAGAGATCTAAGGGATAGCTATGATTGCGACATATTTTATATTTTAATGATTACAAAAGTATGAGATGTTAGGTACTCTGATATTTAATTTCTGAATTATTTACGTTTTAATTTAGACATAATGTAAAGCTAGACGTTAAAGTTTGTAAATTGTATTAGTTTATTTCCTATTGTACAATAAAGAGTTTGCTTATACATTATACTCGTAATATAAATTGACGTAATTTTAGGAGCAACATTTTCTACGACCCGCATCGGCACTAGGTCCTATTACTCGGCGGGCATCGGTTCAACCGAGCGCACGGGTACAAAGGCCCAAAGTTGAGGTGGAGATGTACCAGAACGCGAAACCGTTGCCCAGCCCATGTTATCACATTTGAGAACGAGGTTGTACAGATTAACGCAGACCATAACCATTAACGTGTATTAAACTTTAGACGAGATAATTTTGAATACGACTTTCCCATGAAAAATAAACCACTATAATAAATTATTTGACGTATAGCGAAAAATATTCTGAGCGGCAAAAAATCTGGCGCTCAAATGTATGCAGTTATATATAGGTATTTTGTATGTAGAGAGTGCCAAATTGTGTACCGCTGCGTATAACTAACTTATATTTACCTAAATATTTCGGATTAAATGTGAAGTGCTACAATAAAATCTGACTTATTTAATTTCAGAAGCAATATTCTCCTCGACCCGCTCAGGTACTAAGGTGCTGTTGCTAGGTGGGCATCGCTTTAACCGAGCACACGGATACAAGGGCCCGAAACAAAGGTGGCGATGCACCAGGTATGCCAACGGGTGTCGCGCCCACATCGTCACTTTTGACGACGACATTATACAAATAAACAAGGATCACAATCATTAACCCTTGGTATGCTGGAGACACGGATCCCTGCCAAATTTAAGGCGATCTTTTGGTTTTTTATTTAAATCAGCAGAATTTTTGCTTATTGAAACAGATGAGATTAGAAGAATGCAATCATTTTTAAAAGCTTTTATTTAACTTGCAATAAGTATCTATATATATGTATGTATGTGCGGGTCAAATCTTGCTAGTTGAATTTGGCATACGTATGTGAATCTGGTGACAATACAATAATAATCTGGCAGTGACATCCTGGTGGTCCAGCCAGGATCGTCTCTGCAGGATGGAACTCCTCATCGGTAAATGGCATCGACTTGAAATTTGGTGCGGAAATGTAGTATGACAATGAAAATACGGTCATAAAAAGTAAAAGTACGTATTAACAATACATAACGTTTAAAAGTTGACTTGCATTAATTTATTTTATGTTTTATTTTATTTATTCAGAAACAAACAGTCTCTTATAGCTATATATATTACAATCTAATCAATCAATCTAGGATTCTGGATTTTTCTGAGCTACACTGTGTATAAAATTAATGAGGAGTATTTAAACAGGTGATTAGGCAAGTTTGACTGAACACAGCCTAAATTATTTTCAGGGTTTTTAATTGTGGCTGTTAATGTGTACGCACACCATCGCAGCTAATAGATCCCACTGCTGGGCACAGGCCTCTTCTCAGAATGAGAAGGACTTGGACCGTAGTTCCCAGCGGACCAAGCGCTGATTGGGAACTTCACACATACCATTGAATTGCTTCGCTTTTTGTGCAGGTTACTAGTACTATGTTTTCCTTCACTTTAAAGTTTTGTAGTAAATTTCAAAAATAATTTCGACAATGAATTTCAAAAAAATCAGAGTTGCGAGCCCTAGTGTGTGTGCATATAAATAAATATTTAAGTTTGTATCTGTTGCTTGTTACCAGGAAGTTTTAAAATACTTTCAAAATATTGTATTTTAAACATTGGTTTTGTGGGCAAATAAAGTGACTTTTACTTATAGAATAATCTCTTATTGGCTCGGCCGGAAATGTTCAGGCCCTATACTAGCTGCCCGCGGATGCACGGAGCGGGCGCACTCCTGCGGGTGCGGGTGCAGGTCAAATCCGTCGCATGCGTCGATGCGTGTAGTTGGCGCAGCTCATACTATATTTCAATAGAGGTCCACCCGCTCCTTGCAAACTGCGCCAGCAAGCGTATGCCCTCATATTTTACGAACTCTTCGTCTACATATTTGCCACTTATTGCTACAAAGAATAAGAAATAAAGTACATGAAGCTTGTTGATGTTGTTGATGTTAAATTTTAGAAGCTGTGTACAGTACGACGTTGAGAGGGAACCGAGTGTTGCAGTTAGGCGCCCACCGTTTCAACCGGCAGAGCGGGTACAAGGGACCCATGTTTCGGTGGAAGTGTACGAAACACAGCCGCGGCTGCCGTGCCCATGTGTCAACATTACAAAACCAGATTATCAAGATAGTGAATGAACACAATCATTAAACCGAATGGACATTTCGTGGATTCTGTAATTAGTTCAATTCAATTCAAAAATATTTAATTCGGACTATTGGCACACATCCATATTAATGATTTCATTAAAATTAAAATCATACACTGCCAAGAATTATAATTATAGTATTTTTTTTTTGCGAATTGCGAAAAAATAATTCTTATTCTTGTAACTCCTTATTGTACATGTACAATACATATGAAAATTACAGTTAACAAGAGAAATAGATGTACCTACAAAGGCGAACCAGTAATTAGATAAATAATAATCATTTTTTTTAATCGGATGGGATGGTTTTTTGTCAACTCAGTTATAACGTGTATTTTGTACGATTGCTGATGATTTCGGCGCTTGTGAACCAATTACGATTATTCTTTCTTTGTTCGATCTCTTACATATTTATGTAGGTACATTTTTGCGAGATCGATTCTGTATATTATGAAGTAAGTTTATTTTACTGTTTTAAGAAAAACAGTCTTTAAAAATTCAGTACCTACAAAATGTTCATTTGTTTGTTTTTAGGGTTCGGTAGCCAAAAAGGGTAAAATTGGAACCCTTATACAAAGTTTCGTCATCACGTGTGAAAAAAAAATGTTTTTCAATTTGACCAGAAAGTTAATTACCAGGTATTTTCTATCGATGAATTGAGACGTCTGTCGAAGTTAACGGAAATCAAGGAAACAAGGTGTTTGAAAACCTACCACCATTTAAATTTAGGCTTTTTTTGGCACGAAAACCACTGGCCACCACCAACTTGACAATCATCTAACATTTTTTTTGTAATAAAATGCCAAGAACTAGAATATATCAAACTTAGTGTTTCCAGTAAACTTTGAGAACTATATTTAATATACGGATGGAAAGTAAAATTATTTAGCGTATGTTTTAGAAGTAAAAAATTAAACAGATGCTTGATTTTATTTCTTCACTTTAAATTTGACACGTTTGTATTGATATTCTACCTGGTAATATGGTGTTTATAATAACTAAATAATTAATTATTTTTATCTTACAGAAGGGGAACGAGTAAATGGACCACTTCCAAATGATGGTAAGTTAGCTCAAAGACGTTTTCTGTTACTGATCTTTGTTTGATGAAGAGTTTTTTGGCCACCAGCAACTTAACAATCAACTTAGTAACTTTTTTTTGTAATCAAAAATAGCAAGAACTAGAATATGTTAAACTAAGTATTTCCGCTTAACTTTGAGAATTCCGTTTAATTTACGGATGGAAAGTAAAATTATTAAGCGTGTGCTTTAGAAGGAAAAAAAACCGGCCAAGAGCGTGTCGGACACGCCCAGAATAGGGTTCCGTAGCCATTACGAAAAAATTAAGTTATATTTTTCTAAGGATTTCGTATTTTCTACGGAATCTTTCAAATTTAGGTATATTTTATACCTTAGGCTGCTATTTACTTATAAACTACTAATAATTCTCAAGCAAACGTAGCCGTTATACTTTTCCTTGAAAGTTTGATATACTTACTACTACCCTGAATTTTTTCAAATTTTTCCACCCACCGGTTTAGTTTTTAGAGGGGGGGGGGGACGCTCGATTTTAATGAAAATTTGCACTTTAAAGTTAAATATTTCGCAAACAAATCACTGAATCGAAAAATTGTCTGAGCAAACCCCTAATGGTTTTAAAAGACCTATCCAACTATACCTCACACTATAGGGTTGGATGAGAAAAAAAAACACCCCCACTTTACGTCTATGGGAGGTACCCTAAAAAAAATTTATTTTTTATTTTTAATTGTACCATTTTGTCGGCATAATTTACTTATATATCCTTGCAAAATAACAGCTTTCTAGCATTGATAGTCCCTGAGCAAAGCCGCGGACGGACAGACAGACAGACATGGCGAAACTATAAGGGTTCCGTTTTTGCCATTTTGGCTGCGGAACCCTAAAAATGAAACAGATGTTTAATTTTATTTCTAAAATTTTAATTTGACACGTATGTATTGATATTCTACCTTGTGATACGATGTTTCTAAATAACTAAATAACTAATTATTTTTTATCTTACAGAAGGAAAACAAGAAAATGGACCACAACCAAATGATGGTAAGTAAACCTTATAACCTTTGTTGAACCCTTCTTTATGGTTGTATTAATTTAAAATGGATTAAAAGCTCAGAGACGTTTCTGTTACTGATCTAGTTTGATGAAGAGTATTTTTGGCCACCACCAACTTGACAATCAACTAAGGAACTTTTTTTTTGTAATAAAAATTAGCAAGAACTAGAATATGTTAAACTAAGTATTTATACTAAACTTTGAGAATTCCATTTAATTTACAGATGGAAAGTAAAATTGTTAAGCGTGTGCTTTAGAAGTAAAAAATGAAATAGTTGTTTAATTTTATTTCTTAATTTTAAATTTGACACGTATGTATTGATATTCTACCTGGTGATACGGTGTTTCTAAATAACTAATTATTTTTTATCTTACAGAAGGAAAACGAGAAAATGGACCAAAACCAAATGATGGTAAGTAAACCTTATAACCTTTTTTGAACCCTACTTTATGGTTGTATTAATTTAAAATGGATTAAAAGCTCAGAGACGTTTCTGTTACTGATCTAGTTTGATTAGTATTTTTGGCCACCACCAACTTGACAATCAACTAAGTAACTTTTTTTTGTAATAAAAAATAGCAAGAACTAGAATATGCTAAACTAAGTACTTTTACTAAACTTTGAGAATTCCATTTAATTTACAGATGGAAAGTAAAATTGTTAAGCGTGTGCTTTAGAAGTAAAAAATGAAACAGATGTTTAATTTTATTTCTTCACTATAAATTTGACACGTATGTATATGTGATATTCTACCTGGTAATATGGTATTTACTTATAGATAACGAATTATTTTTATGTTACAGAAGGAAAACGAGTAAATAGACTACAATCAAATGATGGTAATTAATCACTATTATACCTATTTTTTATCCTTATTAATCTTACTAATTTACAATGGATTAAAAGCTCAGAGACTTTTCTGTTACTGATCTTGCTTGATGTCATGAGTGATGAAGAGTATTAAGTTGTACTTGTATTTCATACGCAAGAGGGCCTAGTAATGATTTTTGCCCACCACCAACTTGGCAATCAATTAACTTTTTTTTCGTAATAATAAATTACAAGATCTAGTGTGTTATAAAACACATTATTTTATTTCAGAGGCGAGTATTCAGTACACCGCGAAGGGTAACCCAGTTCTATCATGGGGCATTTACAAGTTTTACCGATTACATAGTAGAAATGATTACGTCAGAATGCATTGGTACTGCAGTAAAAGAAGCACTGGATGTAATGCTAGGCTGATCACTGAAAATAACGTGTTTGTCGAAATTAGAAACGTGCATACTCATTCCAACACCAAGATAGTCAAAAAACGAAAACGAAACAGAATTCTATAGGTCGCGACACAGGGAATAAAATTTTAAAATCAAGATTAATTGAAATTGTTTCATAAAAATCAATTTTTTTTAAATTGATTATTGCTAAATAATTAACATCTTTTAGATTGTCTGTAAATTTATTTTTAACTTTAATCGGAGCTTTAGGGTGAATCCTGCCATGAAGCAGCAGTGTTTGCGCTGTTGTGTTTCGGCGTGGAGAGTAAGACAGCCGGTGAAATTACTGGCACTTGAGGTATTCCATCTTAGGCCTCTGGGTTGGCAACGTATCTGCAATACTCCTGGTGTTGCAGATGTTTATGGGCGGTGGTGATCTCTTACCATCAGGAGACCCACTTGCTCGTTTGCCTTCGTCGTATAAAAAAAAAGCCAGACGAGCGTAATTTTTTGAGTTGTTGAGTCGCGTATAAAACTAAAATAACGTGACCGAAAATACGTGACTCACAACTCAAAAATTGAGGATATTCACCCTAACTTTAACACATTAAAAAAAGCACAATTGAAGAGCAGTTGAGCCTCCGTTGCTGAACTGCTAGTTATTGTGGAACCCAATATATTTTCCACACATTGGAAAGTGTAGCAGTGGGCATGTACCATTGATTATAGTACTTTTCGGATAGGATGAGTATGGTGACACTTGCGTTTTTTCCATTCCACGCCATGAATGCCATGATGGTTATGAACATGAAGATGAACATGAAGGCCAATAATTTATAAAAAATATACTTGAATCCCGAAAGAACAAAAAAAAAATCTCTGTAGCTTAAAAGATTTCGTAATAAGAAACAAAAATCACTTAAAAATATATTATTATGTTTTAAAACTAAAAAGATAAATTTTACTCTCGTCAACTTTCATCGCGTAAAACGGGACTCTATTTCAATAGAGTTTGACTTTGCTTATCGACCGAATCGATTCCACAATCTTGTCAAATCGTTTGACTCGTATCATCTGTCAATTAGTACGAGAGCGAAGGTCCTTAAATGCGTCTGTATCGAGTGTTTCGTATTGTTTGATGTTTTGAACTGTTACTGTTACTTTGTTATTCATTTTGTTATTACGGTTTTTGTTAATTTTTTACCGTTATTAGTTTTCATATAGTGCCAAAGAAGACCGCATGTTTTGTGAGATCCCGATAGACAAGCAAAAACACTTGCTACGCGGGCGAAGCCGCAGGCAAAAACTAGTTAAAAATATAAACTATCAGTAATAAAATCGATTACACACCCTTAGCATATTTAATCGAGAATCGCAATAAATCGATTCGAATTTACATTGTTACTACCCTTTAATTGCTTAATGACATGTGTCACCGTACCCATCCGATCCGAAAAGTACTATAATTAATGAGTAAAGTTAATAGTAAAAAAAAAAATCTACTATGAAATAACAAGAAAGGGACGGAAAGGAAAGAACGGATGCTTCTACTCCGCGATTTTTAAACATAACGGCATTGACATGCCAACATTTTTTTTTTAATTTTTATGACTATTTTCTTTTTTTCATAACGATGATTTATTAATATTGTACATTGTTCAGACGTAAATTATAAATGAAAACTTAGATATTAATTCCGTTGTAACATTTCAAGTTATTGTTTTTATTTAGAATGTACTAGAGATAAAATAGTCTGTAGTAAAATTTTAATAATAAATACTTAGTTGAATCTGTATCTGATATTTGATTCTTAAAAAAACATTTATTCTAATTGTTTGAAACAGAACTATAATTAAAATATAAATATACTAAAGATTATTATTATGGCTTCGTAATAGGAATCTGTAGTCTCGTAGAATATCTTCTTTAGTTTGAGTTTGAATATGCAAGTTGAAGTGGCATTGGGCGGGCCACATTGCTCGAAGAACAAATAAGTAACCGTTGGCGGAGAAAGATCTTCAAGTGGCGACCACGAAACGGAAGAAGAAGCGTTGACAGGCCTCCTGCTAGGAGTGGGGGATGCAAGTGGTGAGTTGTCGTTCTTTGTAGCGCTCTAAGAGGGAAGCCATTGTTCAACATTGAACGTCTTGCGACTGACGATGATGATGATGATGATGATGATGACTTTTTAAACCAGCTACGACCTGAACCGGGAACGATTTGGCTAATCTTTGCAACTGCGAAAACCCAGAATATTATAGTACTTGCAAATTGGGCGTGGCAATGAGCTTGGGCCTCCATCATTTCAACTGGAGGCGCTACTGAAGGCTACGACGATTGTGAGGCAACTGTCATTTATAAGATTACATGCGCCAAAAGTGAAAATTCCCACGGCCATTCCGAACTGGCCAGTTAGAAAAAAATCGTTCACTTATCTATACTAATCTATATCTATACATACTAATATTATAAAGAGGAAAACTTTGGATTTTTGGATGTTTGCTACGAATAAACTCACAAACTACTGGACCGATTTTAAAAATTCTTTCACTATTAGAATGCTAAAGTATTCCAAAGTGCCATAAGCTATTTTTTTTCTTCTGACGCGCGGTTTGCGCATCCGCCACAGACGCGGAAAGGTAAGGAAACAAAATCAATAGAAAATACAGGATCTTGGAATACGGAATACGGAATTCAACAGAAGATTACATGGGATTAAAGTGAAAGAAATAAAGATATTTTACATAGGTACACATGATAAATTAAATTTAGTGAGATGAGGAATACATATTTAAATTTTAATATAATTATTATTATTTATAGATATGTTTAATACGTTATATATAGTTGTCATTAGAGGCTAAAAGGACTGAGATGGACGTAGGTAATGGGACTTTGTAGGATATAAGCTGTTCATAAAGGAAGGAGTTGTCATGGAGAGGACATGAGAGAAATATATGATTAGTGTTTGCAATGCCCAAGCCACACTCACAAACATCAAACTCGACCAGATTAAATTTAGCAAGGTTGGCGGCCATAGGCTATATTTATTAACAGAAAAAATTAGGGTTCCGTACTAAAACTACTATAATGTAACAAAAATGTTTCACGATACATCAAGATCTACAAAAAACTTGGCGATAGTTATATATATATAACCACTTTTTTACATTTTAAAAGTTGACAGAATTGATGACTAAAATCAGACCATTTCATCCATACCTTTGTATTAATCCTTATCCAAATAAATAATTTTGTATTCAAGACGGTTTCAATACCTGTAGATTACCTTTTTGAATAATTCAAATCGGACATTCCATTCAAAAGATATTACGAAAGTAAAAATATCAATCTAACCAAAAAAATCAAAAAATGCATTTACTCTATTAAGTTGACGCGCCCCGGCTTCGTGCGAGTGTGTCTTTTTAGAGTTCTCTGCCCAAAGTGTAATAAAAACGGGATCCTATTACTAAGAGTCCACTGTCCGTCTGTCTGTCTGTCTGTCACTAGGCAGTATCTCATGAATCGTGATAGCTAGACAGTTGAAACTTTCACAGATGGTGTATTTCTATTGCCACTATAACAACAAATACTAAAAACAGAACAAAATAAATGTTTACAACAAACGTGTTTTTTTTGCTCGATATTAATAACGGCAACCGGTACCTATTTATTTCTATAAATGTACTTTAAAAATAAATAATTAAATTAAAATAAAATAAATATGTAAGGTTGGCTCCTATACAGCAAACGTGTTTTTTTGCCGTTCTATGCTAATGTCTAATGTTGTATAGGTACGGAACCCTTCGTACGAGAGTCCGACTCGCACTTGGCCGTTTTTTTTTTACTTTGCCTGTGCGAAGCCGGGGCGGGTCGCTAGTAACTTTACAAGTAAATAAGTAAAAGCTTATTTGTTTTTTCTGTGAATCTGACATTTGTTTTAAAAAAGGAAAAGAAAATATGTAAGTAGTACATGGACTTTATTACACAAAATTACAAATTCTATTAAAATTTGAGAAAGCATTCGAGTAAAACAAAATTGTAAAAGTATTTTCTAAAATTAACATTGACAAATGTGATATGTAAAGCGATATTTATGCCGGCTACGGCATTTGTTTTTCAGTTTACAACTTTAATTTACATTATAATGAATTTGGCTTGATATGATTTTTTTAGCCTGCTAAGGTGTCCCACTGATATGATTTGTTAAAAGAAATTAATTGGTCTTTATAATGAGCAAAACTTAAAGTTAAATTGGAAACGTAGAAATAAAACAAAATGATGAGTGTCCCTTGGAATTATTTGCATTAGGGTTTTTCACCTGTAACACATTATAATTGTTTTGATGTTTCCTGAGACTAGGGCTATGTTTTTTTTGCAGCCCCAGTGTTCGGTCATACTCACAAGGGCAATCCGGTGCTGCAGTTAGGGCCTTACCGGTTCAACATGGAGTACTCCCGAGGGCCCAAAAAGAGTTGGACCTGCATCAAGAAGCCGTACGGGTGTAAAGTGAGAGTTACGACAGTCGACAACCAAGTCGTGAAGATATTGCACCACCACGACCATACGCACCGACATCATCGTCTTCGGTGTAGCTCTGCGAAGGAACTCGTATAGTGTTTGAAATACGTTAGCTTCTGAAATAAACATTGGTTACACGCTAATTCTAGCGTGAGTTTAGTCCATAGGTTTTTTGTTTTATTTAGGTACAGTCAACGTCATAAATATGTGATCATTTCTGTACCTTGTCGCTTTCAGTCGTTACCCAATTTTGTATGGCTTTTCAAACATGACGTTAAAGTGACAAGGTACAAAAGTGATCACTTATTTATGACGTTGACTGTACCAATTTTAAGTTTTGGATAGTTTTATGTGAATTATTATTTGGCTTGTAGAGCGTGTTCGACCTGAAGAAAATAAGGGTAATAACCTATGAATTATTATTCGTAGGTAATAACCAACTATAAAAAAGTAAGAAAATGTCTATTAGGTAACTGCTGCGTATTTTTGTAATAATTCTAACTCAACAATGTAGGTACTAGTTATCCATCCTTGTTTTGGCTGTTGTCAAAGTATCATTGTATTTTTTATTCGTATGATTAAAGAATATCTGTATTATATTATATGTATCCATTAATGTCCCTTGCATGAAACTGACGAAAAATGCCTTTTCAGCACCAGTATTCGGCATAACAAAATCAGGCAATAGAGTGGTTCAGATCGGGCCATATCGGTTCTACAAGTGCAGAGCCAAAGGCCTCAAGGTGCGATGGACTTGCAACAAAAGCCATCAAAAATGCCGGGCCTCCATCACCACCCTTGATGACGTTATCATTGCCACGCGGAATGAGCATAATCATTAAAGGTTAACATAATTTAAAGTTCCTAAGCTCCTGTTCCTCGTTTACGTTCAGTCACTTTCGCGGCAGAAAATAGGAAAGTTGATATAGCTAAATGGGCAGCGTCCAGAAACTCATCGCTTTCGTGCTCCTGCCTTTGCCACTAACATTATAAGGGTTCCGTACCCAAACGATGCCAACGGAACTCTATTACTGAGACTCCGCTGTCTGCCTCTCTGTCTGTCCGTCTGTCACAGGGCTCTATCTATTGAGTCGTAATAGATATACACTTGAAATTTTCACAGATTATGTACTCGTATTACTGTGGCCGCTATAACAACAATGACTAAAAACAGAATAAAATAAATATTTAAGGGGCTCCCATACAACAAACTTGTTTTTTCCCCCGTTTTTTTGCTAACGTCTAATGTTGTATAGATAATGATACGGAACCCTTCATGCGCGAGTCCGATTCGCACTTGGCCTGATTTTTTACTCTCGATACTGCCACGGCAGTTATTCTGGCGTTTACCGTCAGTCCAAATAGCATCATCATCATAATCAGCCTATAGCAGTCCACTGCTGGACAAAGGTCTCCCCATGAGCGCCATTGCCCCCAATAACAAATAGCATCGGCAGGGGCTGAATGTAAACGAGGTACTAAGGTTGCTGTGAGTGGTCTGATCCTAACCAACGTGACATGTGTTCAAGTAAAATGGCTATATAAAGTTTGAAGTTTCGTGATAAAAAATAGTAGTAAATATTATTGGTTGGTATTAATTAGCGGTTGCGCTGTGTAGATATTTAATAATTACTATTTGAAAGAGTTGAAACAATGACTTCAATTTTAAAAGTAAGATAGAAGACAAAATACCTATTTATTTTAGGTTTCGGGTTTTTAAAAGCGGTTGACATTTTTAGTTTATAATTTAACGTTATTTCCTAGTTTAATAGAGTATCCAATGAACTCACTCCAATCTCACCAATCTAAGTATGATTGATGTATTTAAGCTTGAATTGTAGCCCATTTTACGACATTAAAGACTGTCCGCGATAAAATCCGGGCATGCCTGATCTGGTGTATCTTTGTAATGAATGCTAATTTTCAAGCGGCACTTTTTTTAAGTAATATGAAACTACATAATAAAAATATAATCATAATAAAAAGTTAAGGCGTCTGTGAGTTTTAGCTTTATATATTAGACTGTGCCGAAATTATTTTGTACAGCGTCTTCTGACGATCTTTTCTAGGTTTTTATGTAAAGTTTATATATATTTTTTAAATTGGACAATCCACTTTATAGCTTAACATTGTGTTGTCACGACAGCTAATATTTTTCGAATTAACTTCAGATTGAGGTAGTTTGGAAGTGTTATAACTTTGGTGAACTTGCCTTTTTGACAGAAAAATGCCTCCCATATAGAAACTACTTTTGGTTGCTTGGATTAGAAAGTTTTCCCGACTCTCTCAAGTAGAAAACAGTTACATCATGATTTTTATTGGAAACATAATATCCTAATGAGCGTAAAACAGCTTGTGAAAATATAAATACAATTGTGGCATTGAAGTAAAAAACGAGTGAAGATTATCAAAAAACGCTGTACAGAGCAATTTAGGCACAGTGAAATACATAAAGGTAAAACTCACAGACGCTCTAACATTTTATTGTGATTGTAATTTTATTATGTATTTTCATAACCACTGACTATTTCAAAAAAGTGCTGCTTGAAAATTAGCATTCATTACAAAGATACAATCAGATCAGGCATGCCCGGATTTTATCGCGGACAGTCTTTAGTTTCGTATTCCTTCAAAAATATTATTTAGGTTTAGATTAGTTTAAGAAGTCATAAAAGTTCAAAGACCTTTGTTACATATTTTGTTTTGTTTATGTTTATTTTATTCGAAACTAGGAATATTTTGTGCGATGGGGATACGGCACAGTTAATGGATACCTAATATATAATAAAACTTTTGCATGCATTTCCTTGTTTTGTTTGTTGCTTTAGTCCTATTCAATTATATTTTGTGAATTTTTCACGTTTTTTATTATGCATGGCATATTTTAGTCAAAAAGTACACCGACCCCAAATAATTATATGTATTTCAACCGTTTTCAACTCTTTACACCATTTTCTTTGTCTTCCCATCCGAATACATCAAAAAAAAATTCTGTTTATGTTCTTAACTTCTATAATTAGTTATTTTAGTCTTTTTGTTTTACTTTTAACCAATAGCACCTTTGCTACTGTCCTGTCCTGCACGCTGGTATGTAGCTTTTTAATTATTGCAGGGCCAGTGTTTGGTAAGACTCGCCGGGGCACGGCGACCATCGTGGTGGGCAAGCAGAAGTTCCTGCTTGCCAGCAAGACAGGGAATCAACGGCGCTGGCGCTGCAGCTACCGTCGTTGTGGTGCCACGTTGTATACAGAAAACGACGTCATCGTTAAAACGGACAACGAGCATAGCCATGTTATAGAATAAATTATCAGGATCAAGGGCTTGAAGTGCGGTTAAGGCCAAAGCCGTGACTTCATTACTTTCAATTATCATTATCATATATTCACTGCAATGTTCTCATAGGTCGGACTTGGGTAGCTTTTTCTTTGTAAAATGTAAGTAGGTCCTTAAAAGAAACGGAGATAAAGTGCAGTCAATTCCAGAAGCTATACCGCTCTTTAGAGCGGTAGACATCGTAACGGCTTCATCGAACGCCAGAATTTTGACCTAGTGTAACTGCACTTTCAGTCCCTTATCATTGATCTGCATTCAAGACTGCTATCTAAGCAAGTTCTTTTTTATTTAAGTATCTAATGTTTATGACCTGAGTTGGGCTGAGTTTTGGTTATTTGAACGTAGTTATATTTTGTTTGATGCAGTCGTTGTAAGGCGGTGAGATTAATTGGCGCCCGCCCGTCAGTGCCTCAATGTCATCATTCATTGAATCACTTTTACACGCTAACGGCATAGAAAAGTGAATGATTATGTTAGTGTACCAATTAAGTTTAACCTGTGTTGTTTACACTTAATCAGTTTTATTTTTATTATAATTTGTTTGTTACTTTTCAATTTCGTAATCTTTCCATTCGATAGTAAAATCTTATCATATTATTTGTTTAATTAGTTTATAAAAGTTAAGTTTCGCTGTGAATAAGAAGTTGAAGACATTTATTTTGTTTTATAACATTTTAAGAAAGAATATTAAAATATATGTGACTTTAGGGCCGACGCGGTTTCCACGGAGCGGGTGGACGCTTATTGAAAAATAGTATGAGCAGCGCTAAGCCATAAGCATCTATTTGACCCGTAGCACGGAAAAAAAAAACAAAGAAGGAGAGAAGTTATAACGTCATGTTGAAACCTATCGTGTGTGGTATCTAATGAAAGGGTTTACTAAGCCGATTCAAAAAAAAATATCACATCATTATATTGCAGTCACTTGTTTTAAATTAAAATAAAAATCATTTTCAAAACATACCAAGCTGGGCTCCTCCAGATATGATACGGTTGAATCATTATTTTTTTTAAATATACCTAAAATGATATGTAATAGCCTCTTATATATAAAAATATATATGAAAATATATACAGATGGGCGCACAAGGGACTTTATTGCGCCTGCATATGCACATCTCCTTTGGCAGTCTGTAGCACACCCACATCACATTTTGTAATATTAAACAATAATAAAAAAAATCGTAAATGTAAATATTTTCAAAATAGCTTTCTTGGGGTTGGATATGAAGCTATTACATATCACTTTAGGTATATTTTACAAATAATGATTCAATCGTATCATATCTGGAGGAGCCCAAACTTGGTAGGTCTTGAAAATGATTTTTATTTTAATTTAAAACAAGTAATCATGTGATATATTTTTAGAATCGGCTTAGTAAGTAAGCCCTTTCATTAGATACCACACACGATAGGTTTCAGAACTAAAAAAAATCCCGTACAAAAAAAAGATGACGTCGTAACTCCTCTACTTTTTGTATTTTTTCGTGCTACGGGTCAAATTGATTCATATGGCTTCAAGACCAATTGTTCCGATTTTTAATGTTTTTAACACCATTTGCAGCTTTTTTTGGCGTACCGCTAGCATTACTGTATCCACGCCCGCTGTCATGCGCCCGTCCGTGCACCCGCGCCAACCAGCGTAGGCCCTAAAATTATTGTTAATTACCTCGCTGACCAATAAGGTTGTGAAAAACTATTAATAGTTGGTGCTGTGAATTATTAGAGTTTTTTAACTATTAATAATGTGTGATATACAGCGTCAAACACTTGATGCTCAAATGTTTAGAGGTACGAGATATTTTTGTTAAATTTCAGGGCACTACGAGTTCATACTCGTAGTTGGAAAAATTTAATAACTTTAAGATTTTACTGTGCTAGGTCGACTTTGTTAAGTTTAAGAATTTATTATGGTCGCAAATTTGTATTAAGTTTAAGTACCTATTTAATTATGCTTAGAGTCGAATGTTCGAAACATGACACTGACTGTTACCTAATGACTGAAAATAATGTACTATTTTTCTGTTAAATTATTTTGAGATGTTTATTCTTTAATACAGCAAAAATACTCATGTAAGTATAAGGTACACAAATACTATCTTCATTCTACCATTGGAATTAAAAAGCACTGGACATGCTGGATGAAGCCAAGATCCTCACCGTTGAAGGAGAATTCGCCAACATCACGGATGATCACAAGCATTAAATTAAATAAAGTTGTATGACATATACTATTTTATTTAATGTAATATGTATATTAACTTCACCAGTATATTATCTATGGCCAACAGTCATTCTATTTTATTTACTTAATTATTGTTAAATCGGCTTTATAGATTAATATTATAGTACATTGTGTCTTAAGGGCGGTAAATAAGGAATTACGAACGAGAGTCTATTAGAAGCCCGAAGTCGAAGACTGAGGGCTTTAATGAGTCGATGTTCGTAATTCTAGTACCGCCCGTGCGACATACAATGTTTTTCATCACATTTGCGAGTAAAATTTTATATTTCTAAAAGAAAAAATATAATTCTTCCAAATATTGGCGATACCTTAGGCTGCGCTCTTGGTAGCGCCGCCCTCCCCCTCCCCCTCCCGCAGCATGCGCCGCAGCGTGCGTGTGCATGTGGTCCTGCAGCAGCGCGCGCAGCAGCATCAGTACGCACATAGACTCATTTACCGACCTTGGGTTTCATGACAAGAACATTTGTACGCGCAATGACTCATTTACCGACCACGGGTTTCATGACAAGCACATTAAGGTCGAGGGTTTTATTTGGTGGGTTGAAACCAAGGTAGCCTGCATGTTTCGACACTGTTTACGAGCAAGTGTGATGAAAATATGTTTACATAAACAATTATTAAATAAAGATTGGTTTTTTGGAAGCTTTTTGTATTTTTTATTTCAATTCCAAATTTTACAGGTAGGTATTATTAAATATTCATATTTCAACATTATTTAATTTGGCTGTACGACCTAAAGTTCAAGTTCATTGCAGGTGATAGGACCTTGTGCGATGTGCAAGGACCGCCCGGATTGCTACCACCATCTTGCTCGCTAATCCTGCCGTGAAGCAGCAGTGCTTGCACTGTTGTGTTTCGGCCTGGGGAGTAAGACAGCCGGTGAAATTACTGGCACTTGAGGTATCCCATCTTAGGTCTCTAGGTTGGCAAAGCGTCTGCAATACCCCTGGTGTTGCAGATGTTTATGGGCGGTGGTGATCTCTTACCATCAGGAGACCCACTAGCTCGTTTGCCATCCAGTCGAATAAAAAAAAAGTTTCCGGGACCATTCTAAGGTTGTAATTAGTGAAAAAACAATTACAAAAAAGAGGGAATATGTTTTGATTTTGCACGTAGTTCTTGAAAGTTGAAAGAAATAAAAGAGTTAATCACTATTTAAACGACTTTTTATCTGTGAGAATGTGTGACTTTGTTGAATTAAGTGACGCAGAAATATTGACGCCGCCAGAAATAAAACAGGCGGCAAAGGAAGTGAGCAGTAATTTGCTACATTTAAAATTGAAAAATGTATTTATTGTCCGTTATGTAATGGCCCTTATTATGATACAGTTGCATAAAATACTATTTTCAACTCGCGTAGTACGATATGCTACTATACGATATCGCTATCGGTAATCCAATGAGGTCCATTGTGTGATCGCAACTTTGAAATTTCATTGTGAAACGTTTCACAATGTTCTTTTTCGCACTGCAAAAAACCGCATCTGAGTATCAAGCTAATGTTGTTCATTTAATACGAAAGTACCTACTTTTAATTTTGAATGCTTTTAATTTTAAATGTAAAAATTTGGAATTGAAATAAAAAATACAAAAAGTTTCCAAAAAAACAATCTTGCTTTCAATTACGATCGAGCTTCGAGGAATCGGCGGCATGGTTTATTTTATTTAATAAATACATACATTCTTCTAAAATAATTAACTGAGTGTTGGTATCGTTTAACTCAGCGGTATTGATCATTTGTCTTCCTCTCATAATAATAAAAATAATAATTAAATGAGCTAGTCAAGGTATTCTATGAACAGAAAAGAAAGGCAGCCCCTATTTCTTTGAAGGTAGCGCGCGAACTGTAGACGAATCCTTTGCCGTACCCACTGATGTTTTTAAATTAGATGAGTTTGAGATGTTGAGTTTTTTTTTAATTTACAGCGTTTTACTGCAGTTCAAAAATACTCATGTATAAGGGACACAAATACTATCTTCATTCTACCCTTGGAATTAAAAAGCGCTGGACATGCTGGATGAAGCGCAAAGGCTGTCGAGCGAAGATCCTCACTGTTGACGGAGAAATCGCCAACGTCATGGATGTTCACAAACATTAGGTAAATGAGTATAACGTTGTACGAGATATACTTTTTTATTTAGTATGAAAGGTATATATTTTTATACATTTCTCTGTTATATAATAGTGATGATAAGAGAACTTTATTATTAGGTATAAAGAATTTTTAATATCCCTATGCTACCGTTGACCTAATCCTGCCGTGAAGCAGCAGTGTTTGCACTGTTGTGTTTCGGCGTGGAGAGTAAGACAACCGGTGAAATTACTGGCACTTGAGGTATCCCACCTTGGGCCTCTAGGTTGGCAACGCATCTGCAATTCCCTTGGTGTTGCAGGTGTCTATGGGCGGTGGTGATCTCTTACCATCAGGAGACCCAATTGCTCGTTTGCCATCCAGTCGAATAAAAAAACGCGGTTAAATAATTATATTTGCAATTGAGCTCTGTTTGGTATGGGACGTAGAATTTGTCAATGTCATGGATTATCACAACCACTGAATAGATGAAAGTTAAATGACTCGTAAATTTTTCTGTTTATCTGTAATTTCACCGTGTCGACGATAAAACAATATTTTATAAAGAAGTGGGAAGTTAGTAATGGGTACGTATCGATTGAGATATCTATGCTTTTTTTTTTCAGTGTAAATATCAGTGAAAAAAAAAATTGTTTTGACAGATTTACTTGGTGAACTAAATTTACTTAATACTAAGTATTAAGAACTTACTGAAATACTTAAATTACTGATTATACTCAACGTAAAAACTTGCGGCGCGCGCTAATAGAGATGTGCACCCTCAATGAACATAGTAAAAAAATAACAAAAAATGGAACCGACTACAAAACCCTTCAAAATATTTTTCTAGGTACCTACTAGCTCAAAGTCGGTGCCTCAGCAGGAGCCAGCAGGAATGGAACTATATTCGTCTACTTCACCTACATACTATGGGTTTCAATCCATCCTGCTGGGTCGTGCTGAGTCACCGACTTCGAGCTACACTATTTACTAGGTACCTACGTACTTAGAAAAATATTTTCAAGGGTTTTGTAGTCGGTTCCATTTTTTGTTATTTTTTTTATTTTTTAGGAGTCGGTTTTACTTTTTTGTTAAAAAATTTCTTTATTTCTTTACATCTCACAACAATTCCATTAAGCCCAAACACGGCTTAGTTACGTTGTTTTATAACAGAGTTCCGTTGCTTACCTTCCGGCTTCAGCACCAGTTCAGTTCGAAAGAATCATTAACTTAAAGCTCCTTCTTAGCCGCTTATCTAGGTATATCAATCATGATCGTCTACAGACGAGCGTGCATTACTTAGCTTTGACGAGTTCCATTGGACATCCACGGTCTTCTTCATCAGGTTTATCTTCATTAGTTTACCAAATGATACTTTCTGAATGTAAATGCTTATCTTAATGCTAAAAAATGCCAAAATTACCATAGGTGTTCTATAAAATTTGAGGTTTGCCCTCGATTTCCCTAGGATCCCATCATCAGCTCTTGACTTGGTGACTATGGGACCACTTCAGAAGAATACTCTTTCGATTCAAAAATAATTTTGAAAATCGGTCCACATTTGACTGAGTAATCGGTGAACACACATAAAAAATACAAACATTGGAACATAGAACTTCCTCCTTTTTTTGAAGTCGGTTAAAAACGAAGTTAATGTACATTCATTCACCGCACTTGAGAACACAACACATTCCTAAAGTCGTGGCCCACGAGCATGAATGCATGCACATGGGCGGTGCCTCTTGTAATTGTATGCATCTAGATGTTGTGAAAGAACATACTTACCTTAGCTTAAAAACAGATCATTAATTTAACTGGGGACCTCATGTTGACTATGTATGTAACAAGCTATACCTAGTGCCATCCACCAAGACGCGTGATTTTGTCAAAATTAGCCATTAATAACATTGTAATAAGAACCACGGCACGCGTCATCTTGAATGACTCTACCTATAAGGTCCATCTTGTCGAAGTTAACTGTACTTAAACATAACATTCCCTATAAAACGTTAAGGGGCTGTTTCACCATGCATTGATTAGCGTTAACCGACGGTTAAATGTGATACCGTCTCCGTCTATTCGAACAAAACAAATAGAGACGGCATCACACCTAACCGCCAGTTAACACTAATCAATGGATGGTGAAACAGCCCCTAAGGCTCCTTTATATGTCATTAGCGGACTGTAGTGAGTTATGGACTGGCTAGTTATGGAAGAACTTTTAAAACATATTTGAATAATATTTATAACTTACAAATACGTTTGTTAAAAACCATAGTCCCATTAAAAATTAAATATAAATACAAGGACAATTATAAGGATCTATTTCGCTACTGTAAAGTAATGAATGTATTTGACAAGGTCGATTTGGCAATATTAACACAGTACAGTGATAGAATAAACCAGTTAAATAAATAGGAAGAATAGGCCAAAGAACTTGAGAAATATATCTAACTTGCCAACCTATGTTATACCCAGATGTCATAATGTTTATGGCCAGAGAGTGTGGACGTCCACTCTGCCTTGCATGCTTAGTAAATTTCCATTTGAAACTGTGAAAGAAATAAAACTGTGAATAGCAAAAACAACAAGATTAAGCGTATCTTTGTGCGATGGTTAAACCTACCTCCTTAAATAAAAATTGTATTACCTACCTACTTAGAGTAAAATATTAAAATTATAATTATTGTATCTATTCATTCCAAATAATCAAGTAACATTATAAACATTGACTGCAACAATCCTATTAATTAAGAATTAGTAGTTAATTAATGAAATTAGCGTGTATTTTTTTATTAAAATAAACAGCTTTTAATTATTATTATTTTTTACCCGCGCCAGTTGGCGTGGGCCCTTAGTTTTGCTTTGACTTATGATTTATATTTCTGTTCCATAGGTGAATACTACTTTGAAAAAACAAATCGAGGCTCTTATGCGCTCTGTGTTGGCAAGTACCGTTTTAACAAGCACAGCTCCAGTAGAGGAGTGACGTCGCGCTGGAACTGTATAAAAGCGAAGCACGGGTGCTTGGCTATTGTCCGCATGGTCGAAGATACCATCATGAAAATAAACAACGAACACAATCATTAAATCGATATAACGGGCATGCCAATCATGCTAGATAGAAGTTAAATCCATATACAAAATCAGGACAAAGAATACCAGGATGAAAGGAATAAATTACCACTCCTTGCAGTCGGGTAAAAAGAGGAGTACCTACATGATCTTTCAAAGAAAATCTAAACTTTTAAATGTTGATGAATCGTAAAAAAATCCTTAGGTCTACATGGTTTCTGCTCATGCCTGGAAACGTTACAAAATATAAATAAATCATTAAAGCTTTCTTTATATCTTTAATTTATTCGTAACAGTGAAATAATTTTCCTTATGTTATTATTAAGTTGAAATCATATTCTATACAGGTTAAACAATGATATAAACTTTGTATTTACTCGGGAGAAAAGGTAACCTAAGTGGATTAACTTTATACAATATAATGTCCTATCCATCAAAATCATTCAATTAGTTCTTCCGATTATCCACTAAATCCAAATAAAGAATTTAAATAATACCAAAACTTCAATCGATGCAACAGTAACGGTATTATGATTTTTGTTTAGGAATCGCAAGGTTTGAGACAACGCGTTTCGGTAACCCTGTGATAGTGCTGGGGCGGTACCGTTTCAACCGTTGGAGCGGCAGCAAAGGCCATCAGGCGCGGTGGACGTGCGTGAAAAATCAACATGGCTGCCGCGCTACCCTCACCACCGTTGACAATGTTATTGTGAAGTCCAAAAACTTGCATACCCATTAACTGTGTGAGTAGTTCGATATTATTTAGATATGGTGCGACAACGCTACGAATAGGTACATGGCGTCTTTCTTATGCTGGCCATACACCATCCTTCCTATCGTCCAATCGGCATGACGCTGCCGATTGGATCAGTTAGAACTGATCGTGTGTGGGCGTGGATTGGGATGACAGTTATACTTGACGGCACAATCAAATTTCAATTATTTTGGCTAGATCATGCCGATCGGAGCGTGTATGGCGGTCGGTGATCGTTAGTTCAGTAAACTCAAGTTTTTTTCGGTGGTAGACGCGTCGTATCGCGAAGTATATGAGTAAACTGAATTCTTTCCACTGTATGCACCACTCTGCTCGATCTTTTTTTTTATCACGAGTAAATTGCCCAAGACAGCTAACAAATCGTCGTCTGTCAGTGGGGACGCCATGGTTTCAACTGAACGTTGCTGCCGATTGGACAGTTCAAACTGATCGTGTGTGGTGTATATGGACGAACTGCAGATTGGATCATGCCGTCATGCCGATTGGACGATAGGAAGGATGGTATATGGCCAGCATTAGTTATTTGTGTCTATTCACCTCACGATATTCTGTTTGGCGTTAGTGATTGTTTAAGTGGAAAGTCAGTGAACCTATTATATTATTTTCTTTTTTGGAAACTGGCGGACGGGACATTTTGCTGCCGTTATCAAAAGGAGCAGCTCAGTATGTATTCCCCTTTAGATTAAAGCCAGGCAGCAGTGAACTCAAGCAAGACAATGTCAACATCTAGTTCAGTTTAAATCATAACTTAAAGTATTATTTCGGTACCATCCGTAAAATAAGACTTAAAATTCAGCCTTGTCAACAGTTTTACAAAAAAAACCTTGTGTTCCTTGACTTATAAATTAACAATTGTCCGGGGTTGTACCTACTGGTGCTCCTGTTCTTCATACGTAAGACCTCAGCTTCTTTTTGTGTACCTGTTTTCTGTATCGCTTATTATTTTTGGTGTACAATAAAGAGTCATTGTATTGTATTGTAAGAAAAATGTGGAATTTTTCAATTCTATTATTTTTTGTGATCTGCTGCACGAATTTAGACTATACTTATATCATACACGGAAGAGAAAAAACAAGAGGTAATTTCAATAAGTCCCGTTTTGTACCGCAACTACTTATAGTGTCGTAGAAAATTGATGTAATTAATGCGTTGAAATTATTTATTATCAGCATGTTTTGTGACCATGCCACATCGTCCTGTTTCTTCTATTCCGTGATATCATAGAATGTAGCAAAGCAAGCAATTGACCAGTAGGTCGAAAACACAAACTGAGACATGGATGCACAGAAAAACCAGAAAAAGAGACCAGCACTGGGAATCGAACCCAGGTCCTCAGCAATCCGTGCTGCGTGCTGTAACCCCTACACCACTGCTGGACAGAAATCTAGACACGAATTCTTCCTATGCATACATATCTCAGGTTGCTTATTTCTACTATGCTAATTAAGCAGCAGCACTAGCGACATCTATGTTTCGTCGACAGACGTCACACTCTTTCGGAACTAACCGCTCACCCAGACAAGAGATGTCGCTACTAAGCAATCAAAGTATGACCAGTAGCTATTGTAAAAATCGCAATTAAAAAATAATGAATTTAATTTCCAAGACTTTATTGATTTTTCAATTTTTTTTGAGACGATTGTTTTAGATGTTACACCAAAATTCACAATGTCCAGATTTGGAAATGCGCTCCTTCAGCTAGGTCTCTATCGGTACAGTAAGTGGACCCGTAGTAAGGGCCCTAAGGGTATCTGGGTGTGTGTGAAGAGCCGTTACCCCTATAAAGCGTGGCTCACTACTATCAGCGATCAGGTTGTTAATTATCATACCTAATCATTGAAGAACAACATTTTAAGGAGACTGTACTGAGTTAGCGGGTTTTCATAAACGAGATAATTTCTCCCTAAAAAAAATAACTTTAGTTGCATGGCTGGCATGTTAATAACCTCGCTGTATTAATGAAACAGCTTTATAACAAATCAATTTTCGTTTTTGTACATCAAGTAAGTACGCAAGAAATCAAGATTGCTCGTGATTTTTAAACCACTTTATTATTCCACAGTTAAATAGATTACCAGATACCAATACGACTTATTTAGCACTTGCTTTTTTCCAGTGGTGTTCACGGTATCCCGATTCGGTCGGCCGGTGATCGAGCTGGGCCCCCATCGATTCAACAAGTGGGCATACAGCCGCGGCGCGCGCGCCTCTTGGACCTGCGTCAAACAGTACAAGCAGTGCCGTGCGCGCCTCGTCACTCTCCATAACGTCATCGTCAAAATATTAAATGAGCATAACCATTGAGCAAGATGCTACTGTATTTTACGCTTGGGTTAATCGTGGTTCATTTGAGATTGAGGACATGTGCACGAACAGTTGAAAAACTTACTGTTTCTAGCAGCCGTTTATGAGGTAGGTACGACGGCAGAAATAATGAATTCAAGAATTGAAAAGAAACTAGTGAAAGTGTTTTGGCTGCATAAAAAATGCTTGTCTCATCTGGGAATCGAACCAAACGACGTGTGTAAAAAATACACACAATACACCTATCTTAAAATAGGAGTGTCTTTAACTGCCCATCTACATTTTTTAACTCTTTCCATGCTCTGTTTAGTAATTTGTAAAATAAAATAAACAATGAAGGGAAATATGCCAGCTGCAATAGGTACTAATGGTACTTTATTTCCGTGTCGCATTGTTATGGAACTCCCAGTATTACTAAAGTGGTTGAAAAATGATAGCTTCAGTATAAAATTAACACAGTTTAGTGTACCTAGTCTATTGAGAATTAGTGGCATTGTTACTGTTCATGCATATTTATGTAAAGCATTGTGTTAAAAAGTTTTTAAAAAACTGTGTACAAAACTGCCATTGCAGAAAACTTGATGAAATTGTAATGTCACTCATACACACATCCTTATTAAAATCAGGATTGAATTATCCACAGCTTATAATCGTTATACCTAAGTGGTCTCATTCCCAGGATTATAATTAAAATAAAGCAGTGGTTGGTAATTAAAGTGACTTTACTGTTTACAAGCTTTTATTTAACTTGCAATATTCGTATGTAGGTTCCTAGGTAAGTAACTAAATAAATAAGTTGTCCGTCTCAAATCTTACAAGGCGAAACCAGGATATGCAGATATTTCGGTCTTTATCGCTTTTATCGATCAAGCGGAAGTCGCGAACGAAAAGGTTCATGTTACCAAGATGCGATCAGATCAGATAAAGGCAAAAAAAAAACAAATGTTAAATGAAAGCGTATCGAATTAAATTCGATTCGTAATTATGTTTTTTTTTTCAGAAGCAACTTTCACCACTACATGGACAGGGAACAAGGTTTTGAATATAGGCCCTTATCGATTAAACAAAAGAAGCTACTGCAGTGGCAGCCAAGTGACGTGGATTTGCAATCAACAGGCCAAAGGGTGTCGCGTTCGAGTGTACACGATAGGCAGCGACATAGTAAGACAGTTTCAGAAGCACAACCATTAATTTATGTAGGCTAGTTCTGGGTTTTTTGAACTGTTGTTTTTTTACCGACGTTGGCGGAAAACAAGTATGCAAGGTACATTCAAGTGCAAAGATATCGACACGGCCATAGTGACAAAAATATGTATACACGATGTTACGAAAAATATGTATGCACTTCCCATTAAGGTCGTGTATACATATTTTTGTAACTTTGGCCGTGTCGATATCTTTGCACTTGACTCTACCAGTGATAAACCTAATAGCGGAAATTTAGTGGAAACAGGGTGTTTATGTATGTATTAAGAGCGTTTATACCTGCTGAGCTGGCAACGTTGCATTTTTGTTAGTTTTTCTCGATTATTCCATAAAAATTGAATAAAAATTAATAATGTTTTCTGATAGAACACTTCTTAATGTATAAGTTAATGTGTCTACTCCAATAATTATTCGTGATAGACTTTTATATTCCTTAAAAACGAATTAATGTTTATGACCGGTTTTTAAAGAAAATAAAAGTCTATAACGAATAATTATAGAGCGTAACAGAATTTTTAAAATTTTTAGGACCAAAATTTATAAAGTCGTGGTTCGGAAACACAGTGATTCAAGTAGGTCAGCATCGCTTCAATAAGCGCTTCTACTGCAACGGGCCAAAGAAGTCCTGGGTTTGTAACCAGCGCAACAAAGGGTGCCGCGCTGGCGTGATCACCTTCAATGATACCATTGTTAAGTGGAACAACGAACATAATCATTGATTACAAGTAACATTGACAAAGGGATGATATCACGTCTTAGAGCAAACGTGGTTGCCTACTCGTACTGCAGAACATCGTCACATCGTTTCTGGCAGAGTTTAGTTTGTCATAGTAAACGCGTAAACAAGTGTTACTCCTTGTATTATAGTTCTAACAGTGAATTTACATGTAATATTTTTTGGTTATTTGACACAGAACAGTCAGCGCCAGATTTGACACCAATTTTTGTGCCACAGAACTTGGTTTATTTTTGTAATAAATGTATCTGCCGGATTTCTTCTTTAGTTTTCCAACGGTCAAACTAAACCATTCGCCAAAGTAATTTCAAGATGATATGGTAGGAATGCTATGCTTTTGTAAGCGCTGCTTCGAAGAGACAGCTCGCCAGGGAAGTGATAAGGTCGCCAATTATTTATATTGTAAAATGTTCTGTACTTATGCCCTTTTTTTATGCAGTCATTGAATTGAATTACTTAACTTACAAGAAGATATATAAAGCAATACATAGTTAAGACATACAAGTACACAAGTGAACTTTTGTCTGGCATTTGACTTCAGTGACCAGTGAAAAGTAGACATTCTAGACAAACAAAATTATCTAAACTAAAAATCTCATTGTAGAAAACCTACTTAATTTACAGACGCAATATTCACAACATCACGTTTCGGGAAACCTGTCTTAGAAATTGGTCCATACCGCTACAACCGGCGGAGTGACAGCAAAGGTATTAGAGGGGCTTGGACCTGCGGGAAGGCCAGCATGGGCTGCCGCGCGCGCGTCATCACCGTCGATCAGGTCATCATCAAGCACTTGAATCATCACAATCATTAGCAGACGAATATGACCATACTGGTACAACCGGTGGAGCGGCAGCAACAGTGCTAAAGTGTCGTGGATATGGGGGAAAGCCCGCAATTCCGTGTGTAATTTAAATATAAGGGTTTTACCCTTAGCATGAGGGAACATTGGGTCATAGCGCTACTATCATCGGAGTGGTACCAAAGACTAAACTTAACACTTTAATGACAACCGTGTCGTATATCTACTACGTGGACGGGGATGAGTGCTACCGCGAGTGAAGTCAATCAGTGCATCATCGGGCATTTGAATTGGCACAGCTTTGGAGACGTACAGTCTAATTGTGAGCCCGAATATGAGGTTAGAGATCTATGTATAGATGACAAGCGGGCGATATGGATGAACTTTCTAAAACTTTCCTCTACATTCGAAGTTGGATGCCTATCGATGCAGCAAACCTGCTGAGATGACGGTGCGTTATATATTCGCATTGTAAGCCCTTTTGTATTATTACCGCGGATATAGGGGTGTTGAATAAAGACTCATTGTATTCTATTGTATTTATTTTGGCTTAATAAATAAAATTAAAATAATGTATATCAGTGAATAATAATAATTTTTATGTGCCATAATAAATAAAATATAGGTATATTCTCTTTTAACATTTTTCATTCTATGCTTTGCTATCGATTTCTGCAAAAGTTGAGTGTAGCAAATTAATATAAACAACAGGTTGCACGGTGTTAAGTATTTCCTTACTGAACCAAAGGGACACAGCGTTCCAACAGTTACACCGCTACTAAAATCTTGCATTTAAGTATTTGGATATCAGAGCGCATGTAAATTTTTTAACCAATCTTTAAATATAGTGATTAGAGAGTTTTCTTACAGATACTGAAGCTCCAGTGTTCACGACCTCTCGCTACGGTAAACCGGTAATCCAACTGGGCCGATACCGGTACAACAAGTGGGTAGGGAGCCAAGGACGGCGCGCGCGCTGGCCTTGCGTCAAGCTAGGCAACGGCTGTAAAGCTGTTCTCATCACTTGTGATGATCAAATCGTACAGGTTAAACATCAGCATAATCATTGAGAGTTTAAACAAGTTTACTTGCTGATTTGTATGATTTTGTTATCTTTCATTACAAATGTTTGAGAAAATTCTATCATATTCATTTATTACCCTTGAGACATTTCAGTGGAGGTTTTCTTTTATTTGATCGCTCTCTTAAGAAAATGTGACGAAGTAATTACATTTTTATTTTTATTTTCAGATCATCTATTGATAGGTATCAGAAATTCAAATTAATATTAGCACTTGGTTGGCACATTGGTTGAATTTTGATGTTTTTTTAATTGATATTTCAAACGAATCCGTGAGAATTAAATAACTATATAGAATATTGGAAGCGGATAAGGCGTGGTTATTATCATGCAAGCACATGAAAATTATTGAGCATAATATTTATTTCGCCAAATCACACTGGTGGGCCTTAAACCATGAACGCTAGAAGATGCAAATCCATTTTGACAATGAAAGCGTCCAAAGTATGACTTGCTTTTTCCAGATCATGAACCAATATTCTCGACCTCAAAATACGGGAATCCGGTGATTCAGATAGGACCGTACCGGTTCAATAAGTATAGCCGCTCCAAGGGTCCCAAAGTCAGCTGGATCTGCGTGCGCGATCACCACGGCTGCCGCGCGCGGCTCATCACCATCGATCAGGTTATCGTCAAAGCCGTCACCAATCACAACCATTAAAACAGATACGAGTAGGGCCCGACCGTTTAACAAGTGGAGTACGACAAGTAGGCCTTCGGGCCGGCTGAATCTGCGTCACTTACTACCACGGCTGCCGTGCCTGGTCCATGATCGTCGTTCAAGTCATTGTCATTGTCTTCACTGAGCACAATCACTAATTAATATTTTTTGTACTTTGTTTTCTGAGAATAAATTATTGTTATTACTGTTGGTTTGGATTTGATTTCCGATTACGGGTTCATGGGAGCCCAAGTTACCATTTGAAAGATATTCATGGTGTCAAAGCCAACATGAAGCCATATAAACCATTACAGTGTAAATGAAAGGCGACGTATTTGAATATCGAAAATTAATATACCTAAAGTTAAAAAGTCGACGGTCAAAATATCGAAAGTAGCGTAGGTAAGGTTAGGTTAGGTTTAGGTTTCGATATTTTGCCCGTCCATATTTTAACTATAGATATTTCAATTTTCGATATTCAGATACGTGCCCAAATGAAATAAAATAGCAATCAATATTATCTTCGATGTTTTATCTTTTATTCTCTCATAGTCTTTGAATTACCAGCTAATTTCTTACAAACTTAATATTTTTCTAAAAATAATCGTACATAACTTTAAAAATATTTTTTATAGTTGACAGGTCCAAGCCGACAAATTTCAAAGGGATATCAAACTTTAAGACCGTGTCCATTGTGTATGCTGAGCAAAGTTCGGGTGACAAACAGACAGACATACGCCAAGAGTTGATTAACAAAATACAGGTCAATAGTATTCGGTCTGCTTGCGACCTGAGGTATGATGGGATTGAGCATTTTCCCTCGTGGAAACTAAAGCGTCAACGCTGCAAATTACTAGGATGTAAAGGAAAGACGTACGTATCCTGTGAAAAGTGTCAAGTTGCATTATGTTTGCACAAGTATAATAATTGTTTCCGAAAATTTCACGTAATGTGAACGGAAATGAACGGAGTAATTCTAAATATGATTCTGTATTTTTGATGACTCTGAATAATGTTAAAATTAAGTATGTACTTAATAATTAATTTTGAAAAGTAATTAAAAAAATAATGATCTGGTCGTTAGTTTCTGAACTAGGTAGTCAATGGATGTCGAATGCACAATTAAGTCCTAATGCCACACTGATGTCGTTAATTCAGCATTAGGGGTTTATGTGCGACTGATTTTCTGGTCATTCTTTCTATTAGCTCTTTGAACTCCTACAATGCTGCGCTCGACCGTAACTCACTTTAGCTCTTTCGTGTAAAAAAGCCGAGAACTCTTTTAATATTTTAATCTTCATTTGATGAACATCCTTCCAGTACCAATATTCTCAACATCGGCCCGCGGTAATCCAGTGCTTAATCTGGGCAAGTACCGGTACTACTGTGCACACATTGGAAATGAAAGCACCCGATGGATATGCATCAAAGTGCATTCCCTACATTGCCCCGCTAAAGCTACCACTTGCGAGGATATGGTCATCAGTATGTCTCCCCATAATCATTAGGTTTGTTTTTCTTACTTGCCTTAGATTTCAAAGGTATTTCTTAGTTATTTGAATATAATAAATCAATTTTTTTTGACAAACTTTAAACCTAAAATTGCTAAAAGTGGCTCTGAAGCGGTAACGTTTCGTGTGCTCTGCCTACCCCATTTGGGAATACAGGCGTGATGTTTGTGTGTTGTGTGTGTGTATTAAAACATTATTTTCAAGTTAGTCGTCTTATTTAAGATGCTTCGTTAATCCCTGTTACTGATTTTATTATTACTTTTAAGGAACAATAAGAACCTTTTTTGGTTGTGTTGTTGTTTGATTCAGTTGGATGAAAAAAAAAACAGGTTAATGAAGGAAGTAACAACATATTATGAAAACCAAAATATGATGATAATTCAAGTGAAATTAAGATAGGAAAATATCTGTCGCTTTCAAATTAATTGCCACACTTAGAAAATTTCCAATTATTTTCGTATCAATCGTTGACTAAATATTAACTTGTTAAAGACATTTTATTACTGAGTCTCTTCATCTATTTTTTCTTTTACAGAAATAATTCTAATGGAGTCCCGTTGTGGTCGCCCCGTGATACAGATCGGCCAATACCGATTCAACCAGTGGTCTGGCAGCCGCGGTCAACGCAAGCGCTGGATCTGTGTGAAAGTGCATAACGGTTGTCCAGCCACCCTCGTCACCATCGATGACGAGATTGTGAAAAGCAAACCACACAATCATTGAGAAATAAAGTTTCGTATTTCTCGGTTCTTATACTTCATACTTTTTTAGTTTTCAAAAGTTAAAAAGTTGTGATCTTTATAGTACCTAAATACCTATCAAAAATTTATTTAATATTATTATCATTTTTATTTATTATTATTAATTATTCTGCAACTTTTTGGTCTAAATTAAACTATACAAAATCATTCATAACTTTGATGCAGACATTTTTACTGTACTTGTACTGAACGCGTACTGTATAATATACATATACAATGTATTTTAAATTACCGTGTGTGTATGGTTTACATAAAGACTGATAATTTATACCTTAAGTAATATTACGAGTGAATAAAGCAATTAAAATGCTGCTTTTGTTTTGTTTTTAACCAATCAGATGAACTCTGCTGAGATGAAAGTACCTAACTGGATGTTACAAGTAAGTATAATCGTTGTCGGCCTTATTTTGTATGTATTTCGTTGTGACATGTTTTTTTTTATTGATATTTATTTTCCTTTACGGCCGCTCTAGATTATATGTCCAAAAACGTGAAAAAGTCTACTTTGATTTCTTTCCAGAAGCAATCTTGACTACTTCACGTTATGGAAAACCTGTACTTCAGATTGGAGAATATCGATTTAACAAGTACTGTCGAAGCAAGGGCCCCAAGGCGCGGTGGGTATGCTCACAGAACTCCATGGGTTGCAGGGCTAGCGTTGTTACCATCGACAACAATATAGTGAACAAGAAGAATGAGCATAACCATCGGAAGAAAGCTGATTGACATTTTCGTTCAACTCTGTGCGTGAATATGGACACAAATTCAGTTGCAGCTGCTCTTACAATAGTATTGATTTCAATTTGGAAATATCATAATATTATTGTAACAATAAGAATTTGCAAATAAATAGCAGCAGTTTTTTCGGAATTTATGCGTGAATTAGACTTGAAATTTATCATGAGCTTTTCTAGTCCAGGCAAATATTGTAAAAGCCTTGACAGACGGATGGGTGGACCACAAAATGATCCTTGGGCTCGAAACTCTAATAATAATTTATTTATGTATTTATGTATTCGGGCACAAACGGTACAATTAAACTTAGTACATAATAAACAATTACATCTAACGTTGACCAATAAAGTTGCCACAGGTCATTAGTTCCCAATAATAAAATATAAAATAAAAATAATAAAATATATTTTATAGTATCTGTTTTAGTTTGAAGTTTATGAGAATTGTTATGAAATCGAATAGCAGAATTACTAAAATTATATTTTGTTTAATTTTACGTTGAACACTCCGTTTGATTTAAATATCGTTATTTTTATGATGATAACCAGCACCTGGTGGTGCCTTTCTTGACTGTGCACAGCTTTAAGGCAAGGTGCTCAATTTTTTCCAATGAAAACCCATTACATTTGTTTGCAGTTCCAGTATTTTCCATGTCAAAGTTTGGAAAGCCTGTGGTGATAATCGGCAGCCATAGGTTCAACCAGCACAGCAACAGCAAGGGCGACAGGGGTTTTTTTGTATGTGTGAAGTGGTTCCGAGATGGTTGCCGAGCGTCTATCCACACTTATCACGAAGAAATCATCAAGATAAACAATCAACATAATCATCTCTGATTCATGTAGTATTTGCTTTCGAGTGGGTGTGCTGTTCATACTAATTTAAAATAAAGTTGTTTGTTGATGAATAATTGCTTTTTTGTATACTTTGCCGATGTTTTTGTGCACTGAATGATACTAGCAAAACATCATCATCTTCAGCCGGAAGACGTCCAGTACTGAAAAAAAGGCTCTCCCTTAGACTACTACCAGCGAATTTAACCTTATTTATACATAAACATGTACATGTACCGTCTTTTCGCAAAATATGTTTCTTTTTTTTGAAGCCAAATGTGATGGTGTTAAAAGATAAAGCACACTTTACTGTAATTCAATAAGGTAAGTAAGCGTCTGACAACGACAACCGGATAAATGGATTCCTTTAGAGCGGTTACGCTCTAGAATGATCCGAATCCGTTAAAATACAAACCGCAGTAGTCGTAGAACTATTTGTATGGTGAAATCAGATGACGGTGCAATCCGATCTAGTGCGTAATCTACCATACAAATAGTTCTACGACTGCTCCGGACCGTATTTTCACGGATTCGGATTAAAGTAGTGCGAAACCGCTCTTAGAGTATTCATCAGATATTGATCATGATCAACATCTGCTGTGGACATTTCAATTGTAAAACATAATGAAATATCATTGTTTCCAGAGATATATTTTAGTAAATCACGAAAAGGAAGGCCAGCGTTAATTGTGAACAATGAACAATACAATCAGCACTGTGTGAGGGGTCCGAAAACGGTGTGGCGGTGTTCCAAATGGTGGCTGGGATGCAGGGTGTCCCTTGTCACATTCGAAGATGTTATTGTTAAAGTTAACAAGCGCACACATCAGTGTCATTAACAGGGTTGTCAATATCGTGAGGTCTGCTTGACAACTTTGATATTTGGGGCAACCTTGTGACTGGTAAAGCCAAAGGCAGGCAAAACTGCAACGTAAAACGGACCTCGCGAGACTAACACTATCTAGCGATATTTTGCCAGTCAAGAAACTCATTGATTATGATCACGGCGGGCCGGTTCACAGAAACACGAGTCGCTCAAAGATATTGAATGAGCAAAATTATCGTAGGTATGGGAAAATAATAATAATAATAATTTTATTCAATCTGATAACGTAGATCCATTTATTTGTTATTACACAACTTACAAACTAAGTTAGTTCGACTCAAAATTTAATTAAATCATTTTATATAAAATACGTCAGTATATGAAAAAAAAAACTAGAATTAAAATAATACGAATAATATTTATCTTATAAGGATAATATTGAACGAACACGTTATTTTAGTTAAAAATGTCATCTGTGTTGTGCCTTATTGAGACAACTTTTAATTATAATATCAATTGAATTCCTGGATTTTATAATATATATCTTATATTTGTTTTATAAGGATTGCGTTTAAACGATGACATTATTTTATAATTTAATTTTAATATTTCTGAAGTGGTTAATATTTTTCCTATAAATGCCAACTGTGTTGTGCATTATTAAGAAAACTTGAAATTTTAATTGAATGCCTGAATTTTATCACATCTTAATTATACATGTGTTTTTTTTTATGAATACGTTTAATAAATGAGTCTAATTGACTTCAAACCTTTTTTTTATCGTAGTACTCCTCAGCTAAACGCGGTTGTAGAATTGATGCGACTACGGAGTAGCAAGGCAAAAGGTTGAGTTTATTCATATGAATTTCCGCATAAGAATACCTACGCAATCAAACATAGGTACTAATAATAATAGTAATTTTATTTTCGGACCAGGTCCATACAAATTACAAAATTAAAATAAAGAAAATAACAGTAGAAAACTTAAAACTAAAACTAGAGGTGCGCGCGCATACAAGCGCCCCCACCGGCTCAACATAGTGCTGTCCCATCGCTCGGCCAACGGCTCCAGGATGGTGTTGGGGCTGCTGGCGCAGACAAGGGCGCGCAGCGACGCACACCGCTTCCTCATCACGGCTACGAATCCGTCCACGTGCGCCTCGGCAAACATGCCAGATGCGATGCACTTTCGCCAAAAAAAAAAATAATTCATAAAAATATCTCTATAATTCTGTCTAATTACTTTATCTACACCCATATAGTAAATCCTCCATTATGCATTCAAAAACCATAGATAATGAGCAGCATTACGACATTGGATTCTATTATGAACACGGCTGTATCGTAATGAGATTTCATACATCATTACAGCACCGGGGCGCGCCGCGCGCACGAGCAGCAGCGCGTCGCGCGCGCAGCGGGCGCAGCTCGTGAGGCAGACATCTACCTAGTTAAAGTTAATGCAGGTCATTCTCAATGGTTCGCGGAACACATGATAGAGGATTTTAATATATGGATGTAGATAAAATATTGTATGCAACTGTACGTAATTAGGCCTTAAAACACTCATGTGGCCCTATTATAGGGGTCCTTAAAACCACACTCGTGTTTTAAGGACCCCTATTACGATACAGTTGTATAAATAACTATTCTTATGATGAATACTGGTTCTTGTTGGTTGTAACGGTTGTATAACAAGGCCAGTTTGACAGAAGAACTGTTCTCACAGACGTGACTGTTCCGTTTTTTGAACCCATATTTTTCTCTTTAAACAAGTTCCTTCATAGTAGATTTTTAATATTTATTTTTTTAAATAATAAAAAATAGCCTGTCCAGGATTTTCCCAGCCAACCCCTTTCTAATATATTTTATAATATACTAAATTTATTATGAAATACGTTTCATTCTATTATCAGACCGGCGAAGTTCGATTTAAGTTCGGATCTTAGACCATGAAGCCCTTTCCAAATTTGTTCCTTCGATATAACGGATGTTTGTTTTATTTGCCATTGTGGATTTTGCTTCTTTCTTTGTGTGCGATTTCTCCACGATGTTGTCTATCACCGTAAAGCTAAATAATGGTAAATTTCTAATGTAGTTTCGCGCACATTAATTCTAAAAAACATAAGGGTGCGAGACCGAAATTTGAACCCACAATCCTCTTCTTGAGCGAGAGGCCATAGGTCAAACTACTAGGCCACCACGACTTACCATTTTAGTCTGTATTTTTAATTTTCAGTTATTTTCACTCATTCCAAGTTCGGTCGGCCATTGATTATCCTGGCTGGTGAGCGGTACAACTATCACAAGCAGACGAAGAGCGGCTGTAAAACAGTGTGGCGCTGCGTCAAGACCAGAGGCTTGGGCTGCCGGGTGTCTATCACTACCGTGGAGGGCTCCGTCGTCAAAATTACCAACGAGCATAACCATTAGGATGAAATGAGGGAACACATTTATTTATTGTGCTTCATATCATGTATCTCGGTGTGCGCGGTGTTAGACGACGTCGGTCATACAGTTTGTAATAATCAGCGACACGTTATCATAACATTTATTTATTTGTCAACAAAAAATTACAGCATTACAGTTAAAACACCAATGCGCTGTAAAAATCAAATTATAGATACAAAAAACCTGAAATATACCTAGTATTAATGATTCAAAGATGGTTTAACTTGTATTTTTTCAAAACGAGCCTATCAGTGTATAGTAAGGGCCGGCAACGCACCTGTGATACCCCTCGTGTTGGCTGGCAGGTGTCCATGAGCGGCGCTGATCAGCAACTGCAGGTGACCCACAATGCTCGTTTGCTCCCATCTTATAAAAAACGTTATTAAATTTATTGGGTTTGGCTTGTATTTTTAACATATTATTATGGTCTTTAATTCATCTAGCGGAGTGAAATTAGTCGATCTCAAGAGTGGAATGTGAAAGTTGTATAAATTACTTGAAATGTAGACATTTTTTTTCTTTATTAGCGTTATCTTCCATTGCATAACCAAAATGATTAAACATTCAGAAAAAACTTCACGAGCAAAAAAAATCAGAATTACTTAATTATACTGACTCTTTCTTCTGCTTTTGCCAGCCATCTCCTTTCAATTTTCAATCATCAAATGCACTTTTTGTATCATTTTTTATCCAAAGCTTCATTTACTTTGTAGTGGTTCATTTCACAACATCCTTGCGAGGCAAACCAGTCTGCATTTTCCGTGGTCACCGGTACAACTTCGCCTCTTCGTGCGGAATCAAGTCTAGATGGAGATGCGCTAACCAAAAGAAGTTTATGTGTGTAGCCTTCATCATTACAATTGGTAATGATGTGGTCCGACACAGAAACAGTCATAACCAATTATGCAGTTTATAAATATACATTACACAATTTACCTACAACTAATGTGGTTTTAAAATTATTCAATAAGAATTGCCACAAATATAAAAATTTAATAGAATGTTGACAAGTCGACATTTGGTTTTGATTTTGAAAAATAATAAAAAATGTTGATTTAAAAGAGTTGTCATTATTGTAAAGACCAGCTATCTTTATACGGGATACCCTCTATTTGTCGGACACTGTGTATATTATTGGAAGCCATGTGTAGAAACTATGTAGTTAGATGTATAATTAAACGAGTTTTATCTATGATATAGGTTATAATATGGTCCGAGGCCATAACTTTTCATTCTAACTTAATGCAAGTGCTATTTTCTGTAGTACAAACTAATAAGTAGTTTAAAAATGCAATTATTTGAAGTCAGAGAAAACTGTCATAGACAGTGTGACACACGAATGTAAGTTAAGTACACACCTCCCTTATTCATAAACGCTTACTTAACCTAAATTTAGGTGGGTAATAGTAATCCTTTGAAAAAAAAGTTACAAAACATATTTAACCAATAGTGTTTATATGTGCCTATAAAATTGTAACAAATAAATACCAGGTGAGCGTTTTCGAAAACATCTCGTCCATTATATTTACGATTTCAGGACTAGTTTTCGAGACTTCGCGTCGTCTGGGTAAGCCAGTAATGCGTATGGGGGTGCACCGATACTACATGTCGTACGATAGTGGTAAAAAAACCACCTGGAGATGCATCAAACAGCCAGGCCGCTTGCAGTGCAAGGCAGTTGCCCACGTCATCAGCGGCAGAGTTTTCATGAAACACGATCATAACCACAACTGATACAACAAACTATTCACTGAGTAGTTTCAAGAGATCAGTTGTTTTTTAGTACTCTATTTGTACTATTTTAATTTTAAATTTGAAATCCCCTAGCCCTGAACAAATTTTATATGATCTGAATGTTAATTTTATTGTTTTTTTGTTGTTGTCTATAATAAATTGGTTTTCTTCCGTCATAATTCACATCACCACATTCTTGTTATTTTACGATCAACATTTTTCTGCAACAAGTTTTAAAGCCATCTATCATGTAGTCGTCTAGCTATAAGTCAATTTTTTAATTTTTTTTATCTATCGTTAATATTGTTTCAAGGCTAGCGGCAGAACTTTCCAAATCAGGACAGTCGTAACTATCCTTATATGTGCAGAACCGTTTTTAACACATTGGGGGCCCTGGACGCTCTCGGACACTTATGATGGGGCCTCGATAGATATGACTGTTATTTTTTTATCACTAGGGAATCCGATCGCCCGTGGGGCACTGGAAAGCAAGTGCCCAGAGTGCCCAGTGGAGTCTTCTTTACCATTGATTTTGTATTCATTTATTTTTGTCATCAAATCCTAGGTAATCCGCTCTCATTATCATTTTCTTCCATGCAACTGCTGTATTTTTTTAGTTCTACTAAATAAGTTCTTTGTTTCTCTGAATTAAATGAACTTTGTTTTTTCTTTAGTCCTGAACTTCGAAAAATCCAAAGCCGGCAACCCCGTGTTCGTTTTAAATGGCCATCGGTATAGTTTGGCCTCTAGGAACTTATATAACAGCGAGAAAACAATATGGCGGTGCGTCAAACAGAGTACCCTTCGCTGCAGAGCAGGCGTCATCATTATCAACGGGGAACCAATCTTGAGAAATGAGCACAGTCATCTTTGAAATAATACTTGTTTGATGATAGATAATTAAGATGCGAATAAAAATTTTGATTCTATTGGCTTTCATGTATTTTCTACATAATCAGCAGTTTGACTCTAATCCTTTTTTTTGTAACGCGAGCTAAATTACCAAAAAATACATATTACAGTCGTAGCCGGGAATACTATATACAGTGGGGATTAAACACAACTGCGACTCCGAGTGTGAGATATATTACTGTTTGACAATACATGATGAGATACATTTGATGCCACACAAGACAAGCCGTCACAAAACACTGCATCAGATAAATGTGAACACAACCATATAAAATGTATGAAACCGTTTTGATGCGTCGCGACACAACACTGCAGATAAATAGGAATGCGGCTTTACTCTTCGTTGAATTTTACATTATTTCATCACGTTATGTAGGAAAAGGTACGTAGAGCAAATAAATAGCATTAGAGCGATGGCGATGAAACCTTTTTTTTTTGCGATGGCGATGGTTGGGAGAGCTTAGGCCTGATGTAGATTATGATTTGTAGTGTATTTACTTGTTAGGATAGAAATTGCGTTGAAGAAAAATACAGTTGATCACTTACTAAATATAATACAGCACAAGCAAGTATTAGAGTAATTATAATGTGGGATGCAATGTGATAGGTGTCAATGTAATTAAAAAAAGTATTTAAATTATCCATACACAACGTACTACCCACCTTTCCTTGTTCTAGTACCAAGATTTATAACGTCTGTTCGAGGCCATCCAGTGTGCCTGTTCGATGGGCATCGATTCTACTTTAGTCATGGGGACCCCTCTGGAAACAATAAGAGTACGTGGAGATGCCATCAACAGAGGACCGTCAAATGTAGAGCAACCATTGTCATCATCGATCATATCGTACGTAAGAAGACTCATCCACACAGTCATTTTTGAGTTAATAAACATTTCAACATCTAAAACATCTCACCATGCAAAGGCTAGATAACTATTCCTGCAGTATTTGAACCTAATGGCGAAGAAGAATGAATATTGAAGTAGCATTACTTCCTCATTTATAAACACTTATGTAACACAACATTATGTAACATAACATTTTAAACACAACATTTTGTCACTTGAGATTTGCCTTTGTTAGACATAGACGCAACATAATTATTCCTTAACTTATGGCAACTTTCATAAATAGGTAAAAAGGAATAATTTAATTAATGCCTTAGAATAAATATGTGTACATTTTGGTATTTGTTACGATTGATTGACACATGCTTATGAAATTATAATTTACTTCAATTAAAGTTTGTTTTTATTTTTTCACCATTATGCTTACAATGGTTTCGTAGATTTATCACACCAAACTTTTATGTTCCTAGGTATAATTTTCACTAAATCAATTCGAGGGAGGCCAGTGTGTCTGGTTGACGGGCACCGATACAACTTGACGTATGGTGATCCCAACGGCTACGGCAGGAGTATGTGGAGGTGCTACAAACATAGGAACTGGAACTGCCGTGCTAGTCTTATCATCATTGACGGAATCACGTCAAATAGAAATGTACATAACCATGCCAGCATCAATGGAGATAAGAATGAATGAATGCCAACAAGATGGTCGGGCGACAGCAAAAAATATAGTCTACGTGTAAGTTGTTTCATTTAAGTTTCATGTTTAGTTGTTGATTAGTTGTCATGTCAATATATTCTAATTATTCACTAAATGAGTTATCATTTTGTCGTCAAGTCTGTAAGTTCATCTCTGTTATCAAAAGTGTTTTATAAACGTGGTCTTGTAAAGGCATTTATTCAACGGATATTTGACAAAGAGTAGGTGTTTATACGGTATTGAAAATAATCATTTTTTAGGGGATTTATGTGTGACCTTCACTGAATCCAGAGGCGGAAGGCCAGTTTGCTTGTATGAAGGTTACCGGTTCAACCATCGCTACGGTCCCACCGATGGCGAGGGCCGATCTGTTTGGAAATGCGTCAAGCAGAGCCGAAACTGCTGCCGCGCGACCATCATCATCACCAATGGACTCGCTATCAAGAGATATGAACACAATCATTAACGTCAATTAGGCCGGCTTTTAGCAATTTAGGTTTAGAATGATACTAGCAAAGAACAATCGTAGATAAATTGTCAAGTATTACGAACATTCGTAATATCTAGCAAAAAGGTCGAGAACGGTCCGTTTTATTTTTGACTTTTTAAACTAATGCGAAGAATTCGCTTATCGCAGTTCCCATGGAAACTGCAATTTTCCGAAATTTCATGCAAATCCGTCGAGCAGTTTTTACATTACAATTGAAAACATGTAGACTCACCGGGCGTGAGAGCCTTCGTAAGTGTAACGGTTGTTTTGGTAACCTTTAGGCATGGAACGTTAAAAATAAAGGCAAAAGTTCAACGGTAGAAAATCTAGTGAAGTTATGACCTGTTTTTATTTTTCATGTTTTTTTTTTATCGCAGTTACTCAACATAAATAAATATTATTTATTTTCTCTTCATTTTAAAATGAAAATAATAAACAAATTAAAACGTGTATTTATTTTGAACATGAAACTACCGTGAGACTCACTCATATTAAATATAATGACCCGGATAACTCACGTCTTAAATCGAGTTTAGTCCAAAGGGCTACGGATTAGCCCGAAACATGTCGAGCTAAACTCGATTTAAGACGTGAGTTATCCGGGTCATTATATTTAATACGTGTATTTATTTGTTTATTTTAAAAAAGGTTTAAGTATACAAGCAATATTTTTTTTCATATTCGTCGGTATTAAAGATTGCAGTCTTGATGAAAATATCCACTTTAAGTTACTAAAGGTTCTCGCAACGTCTAGAGTGGTCAACGGTAATCAAGAATTTTCAATGGGCACATGTATTAATATATATCGACATCTTTTTTATCGATATCCAATCGCTGGAACGCGTTCCGAGTTAGCACTGGTATAATGAAATTTCTTGTCTAAGCAAGTAAATTATAAAATTTTAAAACTATTCCATTTTTTTAATTTCTGAGACACTAGTCGACCCTGAACGACTTGCATGGTGGATGAATTGCTATGGGAAACCAGAGGTTTATCGGTGTGGCACTGCTGCCCGAAAAAAATCCTTCCCTACAACAGGAAGGAAAAAGATAGCTAATGATACACCTCATACATAAAACATTCTGAAGATGTCAAAAATGTTTGTCGCATGAAATATTTTTAATTTCCTGTTTTAATTTTTTTAATGCGTTCCCCAAAGCCAAAACACGACCCTATAAGATGTTTCAGTCATGTTCATTGGTACTAATACTTGCTCTATGTATTATTATTACTGGTAAAGCTGTAAATATTTTGTCTAAAATACTTCAGTGCACATTACTTCCGATACTTTATCTTTTTACAGTACCAGTTCTGACTCAGTCCAGGTTTGGCAGGCCGATGATCCAAATAGGAGATAAACGGTTCAAGCTCCACTCGGACCGCGGGCATAAGAAGATATGGCGGTGTATCCGCCAGGCGCGTACGCACTGTAAAGCCACAGTGGTTGCCATCGACGAACACATTGTCAAGATTAATAATGTGCATAGCCATTTGTGATATCAGCATGGTGTTTCCCTCCTGCCACTAGGATCCATCAATGTAATGTAGTCCTAGTAGATCCTGATCAACAATGGAACATGGTGACCGAAGGGACGTGTTTGTACTTACTTCATTATTGTTGAACTAAAACAACTACTTTGCTGACCCAAAGAGAGCAAAGTAATTGTTTTAGTTCATTGATATGGACCTTCGCAAAGTAACGCCTGATGCAATAAATTATTCATTACTGTTTTTATAAAAAAAGTGCGTAAGAAGTGGATTGGGTATACTTCGAATTTTAACGCAAAATCTAACGAAATATATTTTCATCGAAACGAAATTATTCCTGTTAACAACTATGCTCTTTATGTTTAAGTTTTAGAAGTTGATTGTTTTTTTATGCATTGCATGCGTACGAGGTTTTCGATTATATGTATATACGAATCAAATCAAAACATCATTTATGCATGTTAGCAATAATGTGAGCGCCTTTGTATATTTGAAGAAAAATGTTAATTATACCTGCGTAATATATTTAAGTATATTGTGAAGGTTTTGTTTTACTTTATTTTATTTTTATAATAACAGTACCTTAGTGTGTCTAATTTACTGAAAGTAAAAATATAATTGGTAGCTACAGTAGAACCATCTGGCCCTATGGTCTAGGTCCAGACGGTTCTACTTTAGTTACCAATTTACTATTATATAACACGCTCCGAGTCACAAGGGTTTCAACATTTCTTTCTGTCAATCTTTATAGGAAGAGGATAGGATGGTGAATTCGCTTATGGGTTTCCGCACGTTAGACAATATGGTCTATCTAGTTTTGCTTCCATATACTTATTTAGCCAAATAAATAAAGCAAATGATGAGCAAAGGGTTTGGGTAGATTGGACATCTCATCGTCTCTCTCTCATCGTAATCTTCTGAAAATAAACATGATTGAATTGACAGCCAACATTGTGACTTACCATGAAAGGTCGGGGTACTTTGACCCATTGGAGGGTTACTTTGGCCCACATAAAAACCATATAGAAACGTAAAATAAAACGTAAATTAAAGACATAAAAATGTGATCGATCAATTAACACCAACCACATGGCAAAGAACCATATTCTCAAAGCAATAATAAAACCATGACTGAGTTAATCCCATGGGCCAAAGTTACCCTTCAGGGCCAAAGTACCCCAACCTTACGGTACGCGTTTTTGTTACAGGACCAATTATCATTGAATCTAAATACGGCAAGCCAGTGGTTTTAATAGGCAAGAAAAGGTTTAATTTTTCTAGAACTCAGGGATTGAAGACTATATGGAGATGTTCCCGACAGGCGCGCGCCAATTGTAAGGCCATGATCATTGCTGTGGATGGGTGCTTTATCGAGATCAACAATCAACACAGCCACGAATAGTATATGAAGTCAAATATGAGATAATACACAAGAAAAGTAAACACTTTTTGTTACAATTCTATTGATATTATTTTATGCCAAATAAGCTTGCGTTTGACCAGAATCGCGCCTGATGGTAAGAAGAATGTGGCCTAAGATGGGGCACGCTGTCCCAGTAAATGCCAATGTACCACAGATTGAAAGACGGCCACATTGTAACGTTTAGTGAATACAGACGTATAATTAATGAGCTGTTCAGTTTTGTGCAAATTTTATAGATGCTAACAACATAAGGGGACCCTGCCTACTTCTGATCGACTTGTGGAAGAATGAATACTACGGAAAGTACGGACGGAGTATGATGACTTGGACTATAAGGAATCCTTAAACATAATATTCTATACTCGTATAACGTGTCCCGTAAATAATTCATAAAAAAAAATAGCCGAATTGATACCCTGCTCCATTTTGAAGTCCGTTATTATAAAAAATTGATTTTACTTCTTTCATATTTTTCTTACCATCTATGCGTCTCACTGATCGTGATTACTTGTAATATTATCTAATCTGTGTCGTGAATTAAGATATTTGATATTTCTTTTGTCCTTTACATTTGTATTCAATGTAATTGCTTTGTAAGTTTATAATTTAAAATGCAATACAATTATAAATATAAATAGGGAACTTTATTATTATAACACAATTGATTTTTCTGTCTTTATGTTTGTTTGTGTTTATATTGTCTGTTAACTCCTGTCTGTGGCTATTTAGAACTTGGGTTTCGGATTTGGGGAGAATATCATATTGAGATATGTATGAAGTATTAATTTTCTAGGTTCTTTCAAGTCATCGATACTTATTCGAATAACTTTTTTTTGTTAGATTTAATACCTGTATTCGCTACGACGAAGTTTGGTAAGCCAGTTTTGATCCATGCTGGCTACAGATACACCGTCTGCGGAGGTAATGAAGGACCCAAGAAAATTTGGCGATGTGTCAGGCACGGTCGACCGCCGTACTGCTGCGTCAGCATCACTACCGTAGATGGTATTATAGTGAAGCGGAATAATGCCCATAAATGTTTGTCATGACTTAGACAATCTACTTATAATATGATACTAGGAATATTTACCTACCATTAGTTGTAATGTAAGTTAAGTACCGTTTTTTTCCAAAGCAACAGATAATTTAACCTGCTAGTAAGTATGGTTTTGTAATTTGTGATTGTGATCTGTGCCGATGTTTAACACATCAGTTTATTTAATTAAGCAGAATTTAAATGCTGCAGAAACCTCGAAAGCGTAATGCAATCAATGAAAAATTTATTTTGAATTTATAACTTAATTTGACTTATTAAATTATAATTGAAAATTTAAAGTCGCTTTTGTGTATATTACAAAATATGGGAACACTTATATTAAAAAATAAAATAACTAAATAATAAATAAGCGTTTATTTATCACAAAGTTTTACATTTATGTAAGTATAGTAGTTTGCCAATGACCACCACACTAGGCAGAGCCTGTCTTATCTCGTGAGGTCCTTTAGTAGCAATACCTACAAGACTTTAATGGTCCAACACTATAGCTATATTATTTATAGGAATAACAAGCCTTTATTTCATAATCACTTCTCTGTCAGGTCAGTGTTTAGTTTAGGGGCTATTTTTTATTCTTCATGGCGCTCCTGTTTGTTTTGCTGTGAGCTTTGCGGTGAAGGAAAACATCGTGAGGAAACCTGCACAAACCTGCGAAGCAATTCAATGGTGCGTGTGAAGTTCCCAATCCGCACTGGGCCCGTGTGGGAACGATAACCCAAACCCTCTTGTTCTGAGAGGAGGCCTGTGCCCAGCAGTGGGACGTATATAAGGCTGGGATGGCGCTCCTGTTAAATACTGTTTCTAATATGATTGTATAATATTTAATTTAAATCATTTATGAGATGAGTTTCACTAATGCAGCACTAAAGTCTAGACCAATTTATTAAATTGAACGGTTTAACATAATTCAATATTAACTAAAATTATCATTAGGCAAAAAAACATTATTCGTTAGTATATCTCGGACAGGTCATCGCAAAATAATCGCAACACGGTAAAGGAACCAGATTAATAGAGTCGTACTGCGTACAGTATTTTTCAATTATAGTTTTCAATTATTTACTTATTCCAATACATGTCAAGTTACTATATTATTGTAATTAGTATTTAAGCAAGTCACTTAAATAAACCCGTTACCGTCACATATATTTAACAGCCAATTTTTTTGATTCTTAGGTACGCCAGTTTTCACGGAGACGAGATTTGGTAAACCCATGTTGCTGCTCAGCGGTCATAGATACACGACGTATAAATATAAAAATGACGGACGCCCCAAGGTCATTTGGAGGTGCATCCGGCATGGAAATCCACCTTATTGCTACGCCAGGATCACGACAATGAATGGTGTTGTAGTCAAGTCAAATAATGTGCATAATCATGTTTGATTGATGCCACATAAGATATACCCGTAATAACACAAATATTTTGATAAGTAGATTAAGCTTGCATGTTGTATTTATTCTCTGTTTTAACGTGGATGAACGGTTTTGAGGGTTTATTCTTAAAAGTGAGGTGTTCTTTGGATTGGACTAACCAGGTTCTGGATTGACCGGCACTCGCACCACCGGTAACAATATAGTCATGTCTTAGTTGCACTGATGACCTGATCAAAGTCACTGAGGATGGATGCATTAAGAAAACCTGCGACTGTTCATTGTGGCGTTCTTTGAAGAATGCTCCGTATTTGACTGCGGTGGTTGTCTAATGATTGTCGTGACGCTTTCGAATGCTTTTAATATCTAGTCAACTTAATGTATTGTGGCGTTACTGTCAGCAACAAAATAGAATAGGTACTTTCTTCAATGTGTCATGTTAAAAATAGGAAGGTAGTGTTACTGATAGCAATAAATAAACGATTGACGACATGACTTATAAGTTTTTTGTCCAGCCAAGAAACGTACCAGACCACCACATGAACTTAATCTCATAAGCTAGCTCTTTCAATCACGTGATGCCCCTTGATATTTTCTTTTCCATCTGATCGTGTTGATTTTTTAATTATCTTTTTAAATTATTTTACACACGGACGATGACGAAGATTCTCACTTAAATTATATCTGGTTGAATTGGTTGGAGTTGAATTGTCGAAATAATCCGTATATCCTTATTTACATTCGCCTTTCTTCCTTCTTACATCTTATTATCTGTTAATTTCATGTGTCTTTATGTACAATAAAGAGTTTTACAATATTACACTTTTCAGACATCATTTTCTTTGAGGAATCTCGCTGCGGCCAGCCAATCCTGATATATCGATATCACAGATACCATAAGCATTTGGTCAACGGAGTTCAGACCGTCTACCGATGCGTCAGATGGAGGAGGGGTTGCTGCCGGGCTAGCGTAACCACCATCGAAGATCAGATTGTGAAATGCAGAGGCCTGCACAACCATGTTCCTCCAATAAGGCGGGAAATGATAGTTGGTTTCTCTAAAAACCGGAATTTATCTTAATAAATAGGGTGAACGGGTATAAATTGACTGTAGTGTATAACATTCCAACCAATTATCGATGAGCACTGATTAATTCTAATGTTCTACTTGTCAAAAAAATCCATGTACAATGGTTTAATCGCATTGTCTTTATTAGAAAATTCAATTATTCAGAATAGGCTGTATTTTGCTACATTTAATTATTTGAGATTATGGATAAAATTCAGTATCTAAAGGCACAACAAACCTAGTAAATATTTGCCTTAGTAAATGTTTTTGCCATAAGTACTTCGTATATGTCACTGCAGATTAGATCTCAAGATCTGTTAGGTATGGTTTTTTTAATTTAACAAAAAATACAGGCTTAAATATATCAAAAATTTAATAGATTTGACTGCCTGACTGATTTGAACTGATTTATTTAAATCATTGATTGATTTATTTTTAATACATTTGTATTAAAGTTGAAGTTTTAAACCAATTTCAAATGTACACAGGTTGACTCTTAAGTCTTTTTTGAACAATAATCTTTGTTTCTAACGCAGCATTCCAAAGCGAATCTAGTGCATAAAAGCAAATGTTTAAACTTAAATTCTTTAATTTTTTCTTCTTCTTAGCCATTTTCTAACATTCAGGTGTAGGCTTCCTTTAGCTTTCTTTACTTCTCACTTTAAACTATGCATTCAATTTTCTTTAACTTAAATAGTAAAATCCGGTCAAGAGCGTGTCGGACACGCCTGAAATAGGGTTCCGTAGCCATTACGAAAAAATTAAGTAATATTTTTCTAACGATTTCGTATTTTGTACGGAATATTCCAAGGTAAATTTTATACCTTAGCCTGCTATTTACTCTTAAACTACTAATAATTCTCAAGAAAACTTAACCGTTATAGTTTTCCTTGAAAGTTTGATATACTTAATACCATCCTGAATTTTTTAAAAATTTACCATCCACCGGTTTAGATTTTAGGGGGGGTTACGCTCGATTTTAATGAAAATATGCACTTTGTTTTAGCAACCCCCTAATGGTTTAAAAAGACCTATCCAACGATACCCCACACTACAAGATTAGATAAAAAAAACACTCACTTTACGTCTATGGGAGGTACACTAAAAAAAATTGTTTTTGAATTTTTTATTGTACTTTTTTGTCGGCACAGTTTACATATATACTCGTGCAAAATTACAGCTTTCTAACACCCTGCAAAGACCCGGACGGACAGACAGACAGACAGACATGGCGAAACTATAAGGGTTCCGTTTTGCCATTTTGGCTACGGAACCCTAAAAATGACCAACTGCATAGTACTTTATTAGAAGATATTTGTATAAAATTTAATTGTCACTGGCATTATCTTTTTAACGTTTCCAGCCAACAAATACGAGGTTGAATTGAATAATTTTGAAAATATATGTGACAATACGTAGCAAAAGGGTCCTTATGGCAGCCTTTTGCTACGGATTGTCACATATGAGTTAAAAATATGTTAAAAGTTCAACGCAAAAAATTTAGTCGGTTCATTTTAAATTATATTAATTTAATTAATTACTACAAAATACTTTTTCACATTTTTGCATTTTGATTTGTAGAAATGGTACATAGAGTAGGAAAAAGTGTTTCTGTTCACTACTTAGTAGTTACTCTGTATATATCGTAATCATTAGTACTGTTATATTTTGATATATTTATACAGATTAAACATATCTAGGTTTAACCTGAATGAATGCCTTCTTATTTATATATTTTTTTAAATATTAAAATAGGGATTAATTGTTCATACGAGATTTACTTTTCATTTAAACAAATCCAGTATAAAATTCTGAGTATTATTTGATTTGAGTTTCCATGGTAGTAATATTTTTCCAGATATAAAATACATAACGTCCAGAAGAGGCAAGGCCATGATTCAAGCGGGACAGTACCGATTCTACCAACACAGCAGCTGCAAGAAGGGACCCAAGCTCCTGTGGGTTTGCGTAAAGTGGTGTGCCGGCTGCCGCGCTTCTATCACTTCCGTTGACGACGAAATTATCAAATCAAATAATGTACATAATCATCATTAATTTTTGATTTAATGGCACTATATTGGGAGCAAAGTTTCATTATATTAATTAAGTATTTATGATCATCGTGCTGCTGGGAATCATTTGAAGATTTGTGTTTTTTTGTTGTGTTTGATTTGTTTGTTTGTTTGTAACTGTAGATCTACTTAATTCTCAGTGACAGTGTTATTTTTATAATGTTAAATGTTTTTCATCCCATTTATCCAATATTTTTTACATATAGATTGTTTCTTGAGTACGAAAAGTACTTATAGAATATGTTTATAATATGTTGAGAATCAATTAAGCGCAACGCACACAGAGAGCGTGTGCGGGTCGGGTCATAACCGACGCATGAGCCGCTAGGTTTATTGTAAGTATTCACACAGAGAGCGAGTCGGATCGGCGACCGGCCGCGCGCTGTCTCTGTGTGTTGGACTTTATGTTGCTAGATAGGTGTCATATTTACATCTACAAGAGAATTTGCAATAAACATAGGATCACTTATATTACGTTCATATTTGGAAGCTTGTATTAAAGTAATCGGTACAATTACTTGTTTAATAAAATATGCACTTCCGATAATTTTTAATTTTTACATAAGTAGGTACCTATATACTTTTATTCAACATTTGCAGACCATATTTCAACCACTTCCTTGTATCCGATTGTGCTGTTCGGTAGTTATTCTGTTTAAATTCAGTGGCAGTACTCATCTGTCAGTAATAATGTGGTAGCGAAATTCTGGAGGTCTAGCCAGGATGTCATAATAGGATGGTTGAATGAGTGAGATGGTTGAGGTTGAGTTTCTTGCCGGATTGTTCTCAACAGAGGTATGTACGTATGTAAACTCGTTATTGCACATAAAAAAGAAAATACAAATACACAGAGAGGAGAACAAAGGTGAGCTTATCCCTAAAAAGGGATCTCTTCCAGCTAACCTAATTTGGAATAAACATTTTGTTATAAAGAGGATAAGCAGACAGTGAAAATTACGTGCGGTAAAGAGAAAAAACAGAAATACTCAAAAGAGAGAAAACAAATACAAAATTATTTACATTTATTTATTTATTTTATTCGACTGGATGGCAAACGAGCAAGTGGGTCTCCACACCAGGGGTATTGCAGACGCGTTGCCAACCTAGAGGCCTAAAATGGGATACCTCACGTGCCAGTAATTTCACTGGTTGTCTTACTGTCCACGCCGAAACACATAAAACAAAAGAACATATTATAAACAATTACAAAAGCGAAACACAGTCTCGTCTCACGTGTCAGGTGTCAGGTTTTTCCGAACCGGTGGTAGATTTTTTGATATTCATAATTGCTTGTTATAGCCTAAATTGAATAAAGATATTTTGACTGGCTTTTTGACTTTGATTTGTTAATTCTGATCTCATGCCCAAATATAAATTACATACAATAACTCAAACCATTGTTTCAGGCGTGCGCATTATGACAAATCGTTATGGCAATCCTCAGTTGCTAATTGGCTCGTACAAGTACAACCGTAACAATAGATCTAAACCACCCAGGATCTATTGGGTCTGCTCACATGGTCGCGGCTGCCGGTCTACTGTTTCCACCTTCCAAGACGAAATCATCAAAGTTAACAACGTGCATAACCATTGAGGCATACTTAGATGATTTCGATCGTTCATCAGCGTCGTGATCAGCCAGACTTTAAAGAACGCTAGAATTAACAGTCGATGACGTTCCTTATCTGTCTTCCACAAGCTGGTTTCATGAAATTATCAATTCGCCTTCTAAAAAGCCTTTCAGCGTTTAATTTTCGTGCTACTTGCCTTGCTACCAAGACTTAAGTGCAAATATAGTAGTTTTTTGATTTTTTTTGATTTTTATTTCGAAAACGGCTGAACGTCTCAATTAATCCGTGATCAGTTTTTAGCTTCTATTTGCTCACACTGGGGTATATGTCGCTTATTTTTCTCCATATTTTTTTTGTGTACCTATCTGATTAAAAATTAATACATCAAACCTGAAAAAAGATCAATTTTTGTGACATAGATTTTTTTTGTCTTAAAAACTGCCGCTTTATCAAGTCTTTGACTATCTTCTCATCTTATCTGATACAACTTTCTTATTCATGAATTTATATTTTAGATGTCTATTTTACTACGACCCGCTACGGAAACCCGGTTCTCTTGCTCAGCGGTTATCGATACAACCGTAATAACCGCACCAAGGGCCTCAAAGTTCTCTGGAACTGCACCAGGATCGCCAGCGGTTGCCGCGCCTACGTCACTACTACCGAGAACAAGATCATTATGATCAAAAATACTCATAACCACTAAAAATATTGCTAATCAACTTAAATATGTAATCATTCTGAAGAGTACTCTTTCCACAACAACAGTATTGTTGTATAAAAACTAAATATTTATGTACACTTGTACTTTTATTCATATCACTAAATTGAATCATCCAACTTAAAAAAATAAATAATTTACTTTAGAAAATTGTGACACAACTTTACTTAACTTTACTTTTTTCTCTTGATATGTATTAGTTTATTGTTTCTGTTATTATTTATTAGAGTGTACCTAACTATTAACATATGGTGTATTTATAATGCACCGTTTGGATTAATTTAAAATTTCGGTTCTTTTATCTTCTCATTATACTCGTAGTGTCTACTTTTGTTTCTGATTATCATGTCAATCATTCAAAGGCTAACTGGAAGAGATCCCTTCTAGGGATAAGTTCGACTTTGTACATCTTATTATCTGTTAATTGCATGTGTTTTTATGTGGAAAGAAACATTTATTTTCACATATTCGATACACAGAAAAATACATTAGATGGAAATAATAAAAAATAACATCGAATAGTATAAAGTGGGTCCCACTGGGCTTTGTGGCTTTTGTTTGTGGCTTTGTCGGGGTTCATGAATTTTACTCATAGCAGTCACCTACTTGTTAGACATCTCCCTCCGTTAAGACTAGTCCATATTTATGTAAGCCGTTGGCTACAACGATCTTTGCTGGAGATTGGAGACTGAGCGAAAGTGGGGGTGAGATTGAGTAAAGGATTTTTCTATTACAGGCTTGGAGGTGACAAAGACTTCAACTGGTGTTATTATCGCATACTACAATGGGTACCGATTCAATCTCAAAATGAATTACGGCAGCAAGGTTAGCCAAGCAGTCTGGCACTGCTACCATAGGCCACATGGTTGCAAGGCCATCATCAGAACCAATATCTCTTCTGACACTTCCAACGAAATTCTTGAGGTCAAGGATTGCCATAACCATTAATTTTGTGATATGGCTATAGGCATCCAGTCCAGTCCAACAGGACTGTGAGTAGTTCAGTTTACATGTAATAGTCGTAAGTGTGTCCAGGCCTCTATTTCGTGAGCGTGATATGCTGTAAATCATTGACACGGTCACGAATACAATGCTAGCGTGAGGAGAGGACCTAATTGTCAATGCCACCTGTCACTTGTTACGTTTATTAAATAATTGCCAGTCCACCTTTTGCTTTTGAACATTGTATTAAAGCCCGGCGATCGCTTAATGTATAATCCTACTGAAAACATGTGCACACCGCTAAATGAGTCATAGGAGAAGTTGACCTATTTTGTCAACTTCTCCTATGACTCATTTAGTTGTGTCTAAATTGTGTCAAGTTGAGTACTGACTGTTATTATTATCATACTTAATATATTTGGATTCTGTCACTTCTGCTGGCTCATGCTGAGGCATCGACTTCGAACTGGAAGAAAAATCGGTAAATTTTTTTGGTAAAACTTTTTTTGGATGCATTTATCTATTGACTTGATAATGTAGCTTTTAGAACCTTGATTTTTGTACTAGACTAGGCTATGATTTGTAAAATAATTAGCCCAATGTGGTGTCGCTCTTTTTTTGTTGCGTTGACCTTACACACAGCCGTGTGTCTTACTCGTAATTGCAAGACAGTTATTTAAATGTTGATGTCAAAAAACGTGACGATGTCTAATTTTTAGTTACATTAGCATAAACTTAATGAATTTAATTTAATTGTTATGGGAATAAATTTAATTTAATTTAATTTAATTAGGCAGTTGTACATGAATGTCATGAAAATTAATTTACATTAAACATTTTATGCACTAACAATGCATTGATCTACTCAGTTATCGAAAAAATGATTTATTATTATTATAAACAGTGTAGAGCAATTGTGTATGTTGAGTTAATTTGCACGGTAAGCAATGGGCGACCATTATTAGAAATTTTATTATTAAGAGTCTGCTATATCTTCTATGTAATGTACCTAACTATGCTTTGTTATAATAATCAGATAATTTACATTTACAGAATAGTTACATCGTTGAAGTTGCTATGAAATTAATAAAAAAATATGTACACATTTAATTAGTTGAAATGATTTAATAATACATAATTTTGATTTCAATATTGACCGAGGGAACACATGATGTATGAGTATTTAACTACGATTAGCATAGGTGTAACGTTTATATTGTTACTAACCCATTGTATGGGCTATCGCCTGAAATAAACGATTTCATTTATTAATTCCTACATTCATTTATATTGTTTTAATATATATTGTTTTAATAATTTAGTTAGCACACGTAATATTTATAGTACATGGGCGACCGAGCTCTGCTCGGGACAAAACTCGATAACAAGCGTTTTCCCAGAGACGATCAAGCTAGATCGATTTATCATCGCCGAAAACCCCCACATACGGAATTTTATCGAAATCGTTGCAGCCATCTCCGAAATCCCCCGAAATATATATATACAAAAGGGATTAAAGTATATTTATTTAAAGAAAGAAAATATAAAGCAGGATAATTATGATTTTACATACATAAAAAAGAACTAAAAAAGAACTAACCTAAGATAGCTTAACTAACTGTAACAATGAAAAGAAAATATAAATATACGAAACATATATATATATATACACTTTTTTTTCAACTTTTTATATATCTATAATTTGTATGAAATATGTTTTTTTAAAGTTAAATAATGTAATATAATGGAATTATGTACATTTCAGATGCAATATTCTCCGTAACGAGTACTGGGAGAGAGGTATTAAACATAGGGCCATACCGGTACTACAAAAACAACCGCTGCCACGGTCGCAAGGCTACGTACTTCTGCAACCGCAGCAGCAGCGCCCGCTGCCGCGCTTCGGTCATCGTCATCGACAACGTGGTATACCGCTTCAATGGCACGCATAACCATTAAATGAGATCAACTATAAAAAATACTTGGCTCACCCGCGACCTTATGATAGCTACGTTTATGAAAGAAATGTGTGCTTAGTTCCTCCACCTCTACACTGTAAGAACACACACAAATCACACAAGCCCAACTTCCACCGCCACACTACACTGACACGTTTCGTACTCAACGAGATGTCATCTTCAGAGCAACACAACTTTCACCATGCTACCAGATGTTAGACCAATATCGGTCACATTTCTTGCATGATCGTAGCTATCATAAGGTCGCGGGTGAGCAAAGTGTTTGAGTTCATTGATATGGACCTCCGCAAAGTAACGCCTGATTCAAGATATCATTAAATCTATTAATCTTATACCTTTAAACGAGCAATTCTAAATATATAATCAGAATCTCGGAAACGGCTCGATGAAATTTGGTATGTAGGGGTTGTTGGGGATGACAAATCGATCTAGCTTGGTTTTTTTCTGGGAAAACGCTTATTATCGAGTTTTAGCTCGAGCCAAGCTCGGTCGTCCAGTTACTGAAACCTTAGGGCGAGAGCAGGCCGCCGTTCCTAAAAAATTACAAGTGTTACAAATCGACAAAAGTATTAACTTTCTCATACAAAAAGTGACATTTATGTGTAATTGTAGCATTTGTAACATTTGTGGTATAGGGGCATGGTAGACATGTTTGTGTATCCTCCGCCGTATTATAACCTCACCTAACTGTAAACTAATATATTTACGAGTATCTCCTATCTTCGCTGTGAATTAAATTGTTCATCGAAATCTTTTGACGCTGTAACGATTATTTTATTTATTTTTATTGAAAATAGTTAATATATTTCTACATTTTCGAATTGTTTTTATTGATGACGTTGTTCTATACTACACTACATTAAATATCAAAGAATACCTTCTTTTGACAAAAATATGCTCATGAAATGCATAATCGGCGTAATTGATGCATGTTATGGGTGATTGTTGAATGTATCGTATGTGCTTGTATAGCCTTGCTAGTTACAAGGTTTACACCTAAGAATATTGCAGCAGATGGTTGGACTGAACACTCGTTTAACGACTTTCTAAGGAATTATGATTCCAAATGTAGGAATGCCTTTAACGCGGTAGGTGCACTTTGAACATCGACCATTAGGTAGAAAAATTTGACATCAAATGTAAAAACATTTATAGAGTGTTCAGTCAAACTCTCCTAATCACCAGCTGAAGTATTTTGTATTAATTTTGAAACACCTAATATACTACTTTAATTTGAATTATTCAAGCCGTATAAAATGAATCTTAATGATTTAAATGGTAGCTAAAAAAGGCATTGTTACTTCCAGTCGTACTCACTACAACCCGGTTCGGTAAGCCTGCCATCCAGGTCGGTAAGTACCGGTTCACGAGGAACAACCGGAGCCACGGGCCCAGGGCCCTGTGGGTCTGCAGCCGAGTCAGCTCCGGCTGCCGCGCCGCTATCTCCACCTTCAACCTCGTCATCTACCGGCAGAGGACTGAGCATAACCATTGAGGATTATACATCAGTTTTGAAGAGCATGAATATTGCAGATTATTCATTTTACATTATATCTTGGGCTTTGATAAATTTATTGGGGAACACGGAAGTGTATGTTGCGTTTACACCGACCGTTACATCGACCATGCGCATAAACCGGGCGGTAAATTTGCTATACTCAACGGAGTGTTTTGTAGGCTTTTTGCCCAATTCGTAACAGATGCTTCTACAAATTATGCGCGTTTTCTTAAGAGGAAAATGAGCTCGAGCTTACACTCATAAACATGTGTGAGCGCATGTTTATTTTTCATCACACTTGCTCGTAAACAGTGTCGTAATATGCAGGCTACCTTGGTTGCAACCCCCCAAATGAAACCCTCGACCTAAATGTGCTTGTCATGAAACCCAAGGTGGGTAAATGAGTCCGCCCCGCCCATTGCCCGCACTAATACTGCTGCGCGCGCAGCTGCTGCACGGCCAGCAGCAGGATCTCGCACACGCACACACACATACACACACGCAGGGTCGCCCGCGCACGCACGTCAGTCACGTAAAAATATTAGTTTTTCTTTTCCAAATATAGAATTTTACTCGCAAATGTGATGAAAAACATTGTATGTCGCAGGGGCGGTACTTGTATTACAAACATCGACTCATTAAAACCGTCAGTCTTCGACTTCGGGCTTCTAATAAACTCTCGTTCGTAATTCCTTATTTACCGCCCTTAAGACACAATGTACTATTCTAGTAGAAATTCTCTGTACACTTTCATGTGTCTGATCTAATCTAATGAGCCCAGTTTATCTAGTCTTTCGTATGTTTGAGGTAGGTCAAAGTATGCTAGCCAGAGAAGAGAAATACGTAGAGCTGATTAATTCAAATAGCATAAGATATAGGACTTTTTTCTTGCTAAAATATGTACTTATCTTCTTTTCACTATGTATTGTTCATAATATTTAAAATGCCACAAAATGGCCATGTCTGGCGTTTTCTCGATGTTGGCTCACTAGTTGAGTACATTTTCGTGTAGAGCTATTCATGTTGTAAGTATTAATACATATTGATGTATTGAATAGATGTGTGTTTATTCTTGTTCTATGGTTTAGACGTGATGAAGTAAAAACAATTTCGCATTTATAATATTACTGGGAATAGTGGGATTAATCAAAAACTAATGTTTTTTTTAGCATTAATGGATACGAATAAGCTCTAGGTATATTTTATACCCTTTGAAGTCGGGTCTTTATTTTCCAAAAAGAAATCATTATCATCATCAGCCGGAAGACGTCCACTGCTGAACAAAGGCCTCCCCCTTAGAACGCCACATTGAACTCGCCACTTGCATCCACCGGTTTCCCGCAACTCTCACGATGTCGTCAGTCCACCTGGTGGGAGGCCTGCCAGCCAACGCTAAAAATAAATGGTTTCTTCCCATTACTATATTTAGTTAATACTATGTACCTATTGAATTATATTAACATTTAGGTAAAGCGAAAATATTTTTTGACGATATTTTTTTTCCAGAACCAGTTTTCACAACGTCTAGAAACGGCAATCCGGCAATCTTGCTCGGCAAGCACCGGTTTAATAAGGATAGCCGACAAACGGGCGACAACCTTACTTGGAGGTGCTACAAACAGAGCAAAGGCTGCAAGGCAAGAATTATGACGTTGCAGAATGTCATTCTTGCCTTTATTGGAATACATAATCACTAAGTACACATCGACGGGTCTCTGACTCAACCTCGTATATGAAATTTTACTAAAGTTGAATGACCATTTTAGATAACATTCTAAAGTATAATATATGTATATTTCAATTTCATAAAATTTCATACACGAGGTTGAGTCAAAGATCCGTCGATATTTTATGTAGTAAAGTAAATTGTTTCTTCTTTTCAATTTTACACAGTTAAAGTATGTATTAAAAAAAAACATTTGTACTCTAAAGTTTACGCGTGTTCAGTGGGTGCCAAACTGGCATTAAATATGTATTTTTGAAATATATAGATCATGTCACTTCAATTTTTATTGTAGTTCATTTGTGAGACATATTACAGAACAGCCTGTGATGTTGAACTATGTCAAAGATCCATTCTTATGACCGAGATATTCTTATGTTTAGAATAATTCAAAATATATTATTTCAGAAAATATACATAACGGTGGGCACCTTTCTCAGTCAATATAGGTAAAAACGAAACAAATATAACGAGCAAATAAAAAGGATCCTAAAGACGCTGGCAACGATCTACATATTTACAAGAAAATATTGTTCTTTATAAATGTTTTACACATCCTTATAAGTGAAAACAAAACAGTAGATTTTTTTGCTCATAACGATTAATATTTCAGTGGCAATATTCATTAAGAATCGGAAAGGTAAACCTGCAATCCAATTAGGAGAGTACCAGTTCAACATGGACCATCGATACAAGGGTTCTAAAGTTATCTGGAGGTGTTGTCGAGTGGTAAAGTCGTCTTGCCGGGCAAAAATTACAACGATACAGAACACAGTTGTTGCTACTGACAATGAACATACGCATTAAGGACTCCGTTGGGAATACTGGGTATATATATATATATAACTTGAATTTGTTTTATAACGATGATCTTATGGTGATTAAGTTTTGGATTCACAATTAACTTTAGTGCGCCACACACTGTATGAGTAGTAGGTTTATGATAAGAATTGTATTGACTTTTACTGGTTGTGTTGATTGTACTTGAATAGTTAAACGTGATTAACTGTTAATTAATGATAATTTATAATTTGTTGTTATTATTCTACCGGAAGGCGTAGATGGACTCCCCACAGGGTAGCTTGGTGACCTGGTAAAGGTCGCATCTAATAAGAGCGGCTCAGGATTGTTCATTCAAAGTCAAAGTCAAAATATCGTTATTCAATTTAGGCTATAACAAGCACTTCTGAATGTCAAAATAATCTACCACCGGTTCGGAAAAACTTCCGTTGAGAAGTATCCGGCAAGAAACTCAACGAGGTATATTTTTACCCGACTGCCCGAAGGAGGGTTATTTAAAACAGATTTACAATATTATTAAATGATATCTATACATCACAAGTATTTAACACAACTTTATTTTTAACACAGTAGGTTCGCTATTTGAAGGGATCGCTAATGCGGATCGGAATTATTTCCAAATATCCCTGTCCATGATGAGATCATTAACTATAATACGCCTTAGATATTAATGTCTTTTGACAATAGATCTGAATTTTGTATCCGTTTCATTTGTAATATTTTTTGGAATTTTATTATAATATTAAAACGTATGCAACTTCCCAGAAACGACTTTTTGGTTTTAGCCAGTCTGTAAGATGGAACTTTAAGCTTCCCTGTGTTTCTAGTAGCCTTTGGCTTATCGACGTTAGTGGGAAAATCACATGTTCTTCCTAACATACATGATCATTATTTCATATTTTGGCACTTTTTTGGGGGCGAATGTTGGGTTACGATGATTATGATGAGTGTTAATTGACAGTAGTAGGCTAATTTCCACCAACATAAAAAAATATAAAATATAAAAAACGTTTTTATCTGTGTCAGAAAAAGCTTTAAATGTTTTAAATATTTTTGCAGGTGGTAGGACCTTGTGCAAGGTCCGCCCGGATTGCTACCACCATCTTGCTCGCTAACCCTGCCGTGAAGCAGCAGTGCTTGCACTGTTGTGTTTCGGCGTTGAGAGTAAGACAGCCGGTGAAATTACTGGCACTTGAGGTATCCCATTTTAGGCCTCTAGGTTGGCAACGCATTTGCAATACCCCTGGTGTTGCAGATGTTTGTGGGCGGCGGTGATCTCTTACCATCAGGAGACCCACTTGCTTATTTGCCATCCAGGCGAATAAAAAAAAAACTATCAAAATACGTCTCTTCAAAGCATCATCATCATATCAGCCGTAGGACGTCCACTGTTGGACATAGGCCTCCCTCATAGACCTCCAGTTGCTTCGGTTGGAAGCGGCTTGCATCCACCGTGAACCCGCGGCTTTAACCAGGACCGACGTCCGACGCTGCGCTTGCTGATGGCCGTGGTCTACATTCGAGATTTTTTCGGCCCCAACGGCCATTCGTTCTCCGTGCAACAGCGTGCTGGCTTCGTATTACTAATCCCATCAAGTGCCTACTTAAAGGTTTTGGTAATATTGTACCATTAATATTGCATCCCTATCGCCTCTCAAGCAGAGGGTCGTGGGTTCAAGCCCCGGCTCGCACCTCTGAGTTTTTCGAAATTCATGTGCGGAATTACATTTGAAATTTACCACGAGCTTTGCGGTGAAGGAAAACATCGTGAGGAAACCTGCACAAACCTGCAAAGCAATTCAATGGTGCGTGTGAAGTTCCCAATCCGCACTGGGCCCGCGTGGAAACCATGGCCCAAGCCCTCTTGTTCTGAGAGGAGGCCTGTGCCCAGCAGTGGGACGTATATAGGCTGGGATGGAACCTTGCATCTGGAAGATTTTGCTATCATTGCTGTCATACAAAGAAATTATTTGGTTGTAACTTATAACCATTTATTTAATTTTTCAGTGCCACAATTCATTACAACTCCGAAGGGCAAGCCGGCAATACAATTCGGCGAGCATCGGTACGTTAAAGACAATCGGCACAAGGGCATGGCCAGCAAAGCCATTTGGAGGTGTTACAAGCAATGCGAGGGCTGCCGAGCCAGAATTATTACCGTGCAATGCAACGTCGTTGCCGTCATAGGAAATCACTCGCACTACTGATAGAAGAATATTACAAAATCCCACAGTACATTTCTGCAATTGGGGAAGAATAGCGTAAGCATGTTAGTATTAGATATATATAAGAAAACATCTAAGTACTAGATATATATAAGAAAACATCTGGGACTCATATACCAAAAATACATGTTTATTGCATAATTATACCAGATTTAATGTTATTATTTGTTGTAGTATTTGTTGCGGCCGTATAGACAATTGAGAGTTCAAGTTTACCTCATCATCTTTGCCTATATACGGCCCACTGCTGGGCACACGCCTTCTCTGAGAATGAGAAGACTTGGGCTGTAGTTCCTACACGGGCACTGCGCAGATTCGGGGTTTCTCGCAGGTGTGTGCAGGGTTCCTCACGATATTTTCCTTCACCGTAAAGCTCACGTTTGAACTCACGATTCACTGCTTAAGAGGCCATAGGTCAAACCACTAGGCTATCAAGCCTTAAGCCTCTACCATCTAGGTAGTAGTACTGCATATTTTGAAAGTCGAATGAATGAATTAATGATTTACTTATTTTGAAAAACATCACAACAATATTTACATAGCTTACTAAGAAACATAGTTATTCAGGTATTAATCTTTACTTATTATTTATTATTATTTACTTTTATTGTTATCATTGGATTGCAATACTATTAGATATTTAAATAAATATATTTGCACGCTAACTTTGAGTATGGAGTTGGAGATCTCTATACCGGGTGTGACCTGTAATACGACTCAAAATAATGGAGTCTGATTTTTCCTTTTTGTATACAAATTAAACACTGTTATCAATATACGCCATCCTAGAACCCAACTGACGTCGCCTATCACCCTACAAACATCAAGCATTTTGCTTTACATTGCTTCTTCGAATAAACTTAAAAGTGTAATAAAAATTAATAAACGAATAATTTTTAAAAAGTCGCTGAACTAATGTTTTCCAGTTTGAGGAATATGATCCATGTTTTAATTATTTGCTCATATTACAGTTCACACCTGTTATACGACTGCCGGCAAGAGTAGAAAACGGATGAAAGTGGATCTAAATATTTCTTGTACAATATTTTTGCCATCTTCAAGCATTTTGCACTAATAATATTTTAGATATTATGTCAGTCATTCGAAAGTCTAAGTCCCAGCACACGATAGCCCGCAGGTGCCCACCACAGGCCAGTCGCCAATACACACTGGGGAAATGTGTAAGTATTGTAACAGTACAGGGGGCAATGGTTCATGTTGGCGGACAATGCTGGGCAATTCTTTCTCCGTACCTACGTGCAAAATTTACATTTGATTAGCGGCCGGGGTTTTCTGAGCATGCTACGACGGTATCTTTAAAGGCGGGTGTACCATTTCTTGCAAAGCCGGCAGTAGGACAATAACGGTGACCACTTACCATCTGATAAATCATGTGCTAGTAAAAAAATTGTCAGTGAGCACTGGATAACGAAAGTCTAAAGCATGTTAATAGCCTGTTTAATCTGCATGGTGTGTCTTACGTCTATTTAGTGACTAATTAATTATTTGAAAAAATCTATTATATTTTCCAGTGGCAGTATTCATTACTACTCAAAAAGGTACGCCGGCAATACGGTTAGGAGATAACCATTTTCACATGGACAACCGTGGCCATGGGGACAAAGTGATTTGGAGATGTCACAAAAGGCTACAGTTTCGTTGCTCAGCGAGAATCAAGACTGTATTTGACAACATTGTCGCTGTTTTCGATGAGCACTCACATTAATAAGTATGTAATGTTACGTAATCTCTACATATTGTGTTAATTGATTATAATGTGTGCAATGAAAGCCTAAACACATATGGCAATCTTTATCCTAAATGAATATTACGAGTATATTACAGTTGTGAAAATATGTTTGTTTGCTTTTATGTCTGTTCCCACTGAAACATCTCAATTTACCAATTTGTAATGCGGATAGCTTATGCCCTGAATGTTCTTTAATTGTAAAATATTTTTAACGAATTACTTATTCTATGCGGATTAACCGAAGTTGTGACTAGAAATTAGTTAAAAATTTTGAAGTGACGCCCCGTCTGCCCACTGCGCGAAGTCCGACGTTTGGTCAACTGGCTACATGAGGGCGCATTAAGCTGAACCTGTGAGCACCTGTGAGCTACATATTCGCCTTCATTCTTCATGTTTTGTTTTGTTTTATTTTAATATTTATTTGGGCACAAACGGTACAATGTAACTTAGATCTACAAACTTATAAGATGCTACCGTTGTTATAATATATATAACTTTACCGTTAATATAAATATGAAATAAAAGTGGGTTGGTTTATCTAAGTTTGTACAAAATATTCTAAATAATATTAGAGAGGACGTGGAGAATTATATAAGAAATAAAATGAACTTAATCAACTAAACCTTCATCTGTACTTAGCATCAGGTGAAATGGAGCTCGATCCCTGGGCAGCTTTATATTCTAAAATAAATTTGCAAGCAACACTGCCTGCTGCAGCCGCAAGCTCTCTCATTTTGAGAAGTGGCCTGTGCCCAGCAGCAAGATGTTCAATGACGATGCTTGGATTAATCATCTGAACATGCAATAGACCTACATAATTGACTTGACGATAGTTAAAATTTTCCAGATCCTGTATTCACAGTGTCCCGGCAAGGCAATCCAGCTATTCAGATTGGTATGTGCCGGTACAATAAGGATCAGCGGCAACGGGGAGACAAAAGCATATGGCGGTGTTCTAAAAAGTCGTCGTTAGGATGCCGTGCGAGGATCACAACGATGGGGACTGACATTATTGCTTTTTTCGATGAGCACTCGCATGATTGATTACGTTGATACAACAGAACATATTTAGTACCTAGATCGTATCGGTCTGGATCCGAAAAATATTATACATCGTATTGTTACGTATCGTCGAATTGAGTACCAATCTAGCCTGTCCTTGTACCTCTTCCAAAACATACCACTCTAAACCTTTTACAGTGCAATTTGCCAGGCTGTGGAATCGGCTACCGACCTCCATCAGGCAATCTCCCACTGCAATGTGGGATCTTTCAGGGAAGGCTTGAGAAAGATGAGGCTCACACCTTCTCCTTATATATTTGAGAATATTCCTTGTATTGTATGTATTATGGTTATACATACATATCATTTATTAATTTATTTGTTTGTGTTGTTAATGTATTATATTGTTTAAAGCATTGTATTCTAGCTTCCACTATTTTTGTCTCTTAAACTCATTCTTTGTCGGTCCCTAACTGATTACTCCTCTCATCCACTTAAAGGTTGACTGGTAGAGATCCCTTAAAGTGATAAGTCCTCCTTTGTACAAATCTCAAACTTTGTCAATTGTATTTTGTTTCTTTTCTTTTGTGCAATAAAGAGTTTACATCCATAATATTTTAGGTGTTGCATTAAGGCTGGTGAGGCTCAGAAGCGTTTCAATTGTCGTATCTTGCGTGTTGCTAAAATCGACTTAGGTGCAATGTCTCCGCCAAGAAAAATCCAATGAGGGCAGTTGACAGGTTCATTTAGTTATAACCCAATTGCAAGCAAGACCGTAACGTCACAAAAAACCTCACGATACTAACACCATCTAGCGATTTATATCACCTGTCAATTAGCCCTCATTGGATTTTTCTTGGCGGAGACATTGTACCTAAGTCGATTTTCGTACCTGGCGGTGATTGGTTAATTAGTTCATGGAAATATTCCTCGCTTTTCGTAACACAAGATACAGCGGTCCAAACACTGTTGAGAATTATCCAGGTGTCTGTATTTATAGGTAAATAAATAACTCAATACCTAAACGCTACGTTTGATATTTCTAACATTAAGTTTCATATTCCTTTATAATCTAATTGGAAAGTTTCGTACTCCGTGCTTTAAAATTACGGAAGTTTCATACAAATCTTCCTATTCTCACCCCATTAAGGGGCGAATTGGCGAAAAATTGTTATTATTTTTTGTCTGCCAAGCATAAAGAGGGCCCATTTGTAAAATTCTAGCTTTACAGAGCCAAAGTGAGTCAATACAACAATATTGAATAAATAGTTCATTTTTATGCCAATTGTAGCTGTGAATTCAATATTGTACATATCATGAATTAACCATGATGTGACCGTCGTGCAGCAGTAGATTTATTAGGAGTATTTATTCTCAATCGGTAGATGCAACTATTAAAAAACAATGTTTGTAGATGCTAGTAATAAAAGAGGTCAAAAAATAAAAAAGTTTTAATTTTGCAGAGCCAGTATTTGTTCGAAATCAAAAAGGTAAAAAAGCAATCCAGTTAGGAGATTATCAGTTCAACATGGATCATCGCTATCAGGGGGCTAAAGCTATTTGGAGATGTTGCAAATTGTTTAAGACTGGTTGCCGCGCGAGAGTCATCACGATAGAGGATACTATCATTGAGATTTGTAACGATCACTCGCATTGATATAGGACCTTTTGGAACGTTTAGTGAGATGTAATGAATAAAATTAGTATGAGTATGATATTAGTATCATTGAACTATAAACAATTACTTTGCTCACCTACGACCTTATTATAGCTGCGTCTATCTACAGTGCAGCTCCTCCACCTCCACATTGTAAGAACATACACAAATCATATTATCACAATTATCAGACTACGCTGATGCGTTTCGAACTCAACCGGAGTTCAGCATCAGAGTAACAACAGTTCAACATGCTACCAGATGTTAGGCTAGATTAGTATGATTTTTTATGATTGGTTTTTTGGTGTCTTTTTGTATCATAAGTTAAGTTGTTTTTAAGTAGCATAGTAGAAATAAGCAACCTGAGATATGTCTGTAAATTATTATTTTCGTTGTATATGTACTAGTTCTACCTACAAATATTCAATGCACAACGTGCAGCATAACAGGAATCAAATTACCCTACCGGTGGTTACACCCGTAGTGTCAGGTTTCCTTATTTGTATCCTGCTAGAAGTTCGGCCTTATAGTCTAACACACTTTGAATCACAATCGTTTTCACAACTTCTTTCTCAGACACGGTGTAAGACGAAGGTAGAAAGAGCTTGTGGATGCGATCGCAAATGTCAGCGCATTACGGCCTCTGCCCTATGGATTTGATCTTACGCCCAACCGTCTAGCGAAAATCTTGAGATGGTAGCCGAGATTCTTTACTATGACAGCGTTCCTTGGTACAGATCTGTTCACTCACGAAGGAGCGCCTCTCCACATTTTATAATTGTAGTGGTAAACGTATCCGTACGAAAAGTCGTGCGCGTAGCTCGAAAGTGGATTTATTTTTGGTGTCCGTACCGTCAGTCACGCACACTAAGACAACGTGTAAGTATGAGGTTTACTCGTACAGTCGAACAATTTGAATCATGACCCAGGGTGGAACCTTTGTGGTACCTACTAATGTCATGTTGAGAATAAGGAAGTCCTAGTGAAATTGATATTAAAAGGTTCCTCCCTGGGGCATGATTGAATTTGTTTGACTGTACTATTGCACATTGATAAGCTGTGGAGGGGCGCTCTTTCGTGAGTGAACAGATCCGAATGACTACTCGTATATATCACGGGGAATCGGTCACATATTTCCTTCTATTTTTTTTTGTAAATGGCTGTTTTTTTCTCAGGGGCAGAGCTTATTACATCTAGTGGCGGTAAGCAGGCGATTTGGTTGAGAGGCCATCGATACAACAAGGACAACCGGTGTAAAGGCAACAAGGTCACCTGGAGGTGCTACAAACTGTACGCGGGTTGCCGCGCAAGAATAATTACGGTGGATGGAGCGGTTTTTTCCGCGTTTGATGAACACTCACACTAATGACTATGTTTTTCTGGGATGTCTTTTAGGAAGCTGTACATAAATATGACTTTAAAACGTTGAATAAAAAAATTGAATCAGTCAGTTAGAAAAAAAAAAGAATTATTTGAAATAGTGAGTTTCTTTGTGTCAAAAACCTCAATATAACTTGTTTGTATGTGGTATGTATGTACTGCTTGCGCTTTATCATGTTTTGTTAGATACTCTACTCTATTTTCGAGTGTACAATGAAGTAGAGCTATTTTGGGTTTGGAAGCCTATATTCATTGTAAAGCTGCTAATTGACGCTTGAGCGTATGTAATTTTGTTCTTAGTGGTAACTGGTCAAAAAGTATATACTACTAGTTTTACCTGGCTATGTGTTCTGATTCGAAACGATATAATAACGGCCATAATTTTTATAACCCAGGTCCCATTTTTACGACGTCACGTCGAGGAAGGCCGGTTCTTATGCTAGGTGAAGACAGATACAACCTTTTCTGTCATAGCAAGAAACCGAGGCTAATTTGGAGATGTGTCAAAGTGTCACGGAACTGTCGTGCTAGGATTACCACTCTTAATAATGTGATAATAAAATCATTCACCGAACATACGCACTAGTAAGCGGGTTTCGGAATAATATATCTTTAGTTTTTGTTAAGGCATTATGTACAGTCATGTAACAGATCCACTATTCTTTGACACTGATTATATGTGTAACATACTTGATATTATTAATCGACAGATGCTTAATTCTGAAGCGCATATATTTTTAATTTCGAAGATTCAGTAATTTTGTGTTGAAAAAACTATCATCAGGATCTCCAAAAGAGCTACGTCATAACATAAGTTAACGTGCCCAAAAGACATCAACGAGACAAATTTTGATTTATATGATGTAATTAAAATTTGTCTCATGTAAATATGTTAATAGTACTCCAAATGTTAAATAAATGATATGCTAGTTTACTATTGTAAACTATAATTTGAGTTAAGAATGTCATCTCCATAGCGCCGTATTCGTTATGATCTGAAAGTTTCTAAAAATCTTCCGACTCCGGGTAGAAGTAGCGCAAGTAACGCCTAATCCAATAAACATAAACCACTCTATCCACAGAGGCTATATTCACAACATCGAAGTTCGGCAGGCCTGTGATCCAGATCGGTAAATATCGATTCAACCTGAACACTTCCAGCGCAGGCAGATCGAAGGGCAACTGGTCCTGCACTTTAAAGAACAAAGGGTGCAGAGCTTCTATTGCCACTGTACTTAATGAAATTGTCAAGGTCTCTAATGAACATAATCATTGATTGTTTTTAAAATAATAAAGTTATTTTTTTCTAGGTACTCTGAATTTTATTTGAACTGAAATGCACCAGAACACTGTGACTATAATAGAATTCTAGATTAAGTGCGCGTGCTGTATATGTATAGAAACATACGTAGCTTACAACTAGTTTAAAATATATGACGCGGTTTATTTAAAAATAAATGTTGAACGAATCCACCGAAAACCCTTTCTACAAACACACCACATAAATGGTTTAATTGAAACAGTGTCGTTGCAACTTATTTTCCGACACCTGCTGAGTTGGACTGCTATTTTTAAATTGCCAATACTGTGTCTATTTGAAGGATTTTTTGAACATATTTTAATACGTTGTTGTTAAAAATACATAAATCTTTCTTTCCAAATGACGAACTCTCAGTATGTAACATATTCAAACTTGTTCTGGCACTGTCTTTTGTACGTGATGTCTGCAGAGTTTTGGCTGCATGAGTTTAATAAAATAACGCCTATATCTTAATAAAATATATTAAATAAGTACCAAAGTACTAGTATTTTTCATGTTATTCGGCACTTATGTTAAATATAATGGACATATTGGCTTAGATTACAGATTAACGACCTCAAGACGCGGAGGACCAGTGATAGAGATGGGTAAGTACAGGTACAACCTGCTTCACGCTTGCATAGGCAAAGAGAGGGGAAACTGGTTTTGCACCAAAAAGAACTCAGGGTGCAAAGGGTCCCTCCTTACAATAAATGATGAAATCATAAGCGTCCGTGAACATAATCACTGAACTAGTTGAGTATATACTTTAGATGGTTCTGAGAAGTAATAAGGAAAACTATGTTATGAGGAAGATAATGATGATGTCTTGAGGTTTATCAGCAAGGACATAGGCTCTCAGTACTGACTTCCAAGCACCACATCCTGTGCTGTGGCTTCAATTTCCAGTTACTTATATATAACAGTCACAAGTATAAGGAAAACAAAATCATAAACAGAAAAGAAGAATTCGGTACATCCAATCCATTAAAGACAATTATATTCAAGGATAAAAGACATTCTATTGAGTGCATGCAGAATAATAATGATAAATTGACGTCAGTTGACGAACTTGAACTCGACCCAACGACGGTCGGACGGTGGGACGGATTTAGTGCAAGCAAAAAGGAGTTGAAAAAAATTGACGTTCATGTATATGAGACTGAAATACAGTAGCGAAAAAGAAATTAAATTGTCACAAAATAGATAAATAATGATACTTTCATTGCAGGTTCCACTTACGGATATTTAATGTTTTTATTATGTAACTACTTACACTCCATCATTTGGTGTCACCACTATACACAAATTAAGTAATAAAATAAACTTTAATGAGTCATTCTTTTTCTCTTAACAATTTAATTCACCGTTTTATATATTCGTATTTTTCAGAATTTTGACTTATCAAGAATATATAAATTAATCTATAAAAAATCCTGTAGTTAAAATCATTTTACTATTTTATGAATAATTTCAGCTCCTATATTTGCAACATCAAAATATGGGAGGCCTGTGATCATCATGGGGAGGTACCGGTTTAATATGCACTCCAACTGTGTTGGTAAACCGAAGGCCAGATGGTTCTGCACTGCGAAAAGCCGCGGCTGCCGTGTCTGCATCACCACTGTGGAAAATGCCATCGTAGTAGTTACTAATCAACACAACCATTGATACACTAAGTGATGAAATTGTATCTATTATTCAATTATGACTAAGTCTCAAACTGCGTCAGGCTACTATCACGTGTCTAAAAACACAGTTGCAATGATATACGCATCAGTTCAAAAAGCTGCTTGTGTATTATATGGATAATAATAAATGGAATAATATATTTAATTTTTATTAGGTTTGTTTTACTTTTTCATTTTTTTTTTCAAATTGAGGAATGTGAACGACATTTACTGTTTAACAACTTTCAATTATTCCTTGATACATTAGTCATGGCTGTTTTATTCTCATCTTTCTTATAAAATTTTAATGCAATAGTAGACCAGGTTCACTGAATTATTTTCATCAACTTTTTGGCTAACATCTTTAGCTTTGAATTGAAGTCCTTGTTTGTTTCATTCTTTGTTTTTATACTTAAAAATCATAAACCTATGTTTATTAACTAAAACTAATCTTGTACCACCAGAAGTAATCTTCAAAACATCGCGTTTCGGCCGACCGGTACTTGAAATGGGAGGGTATAGGTACAACTTGTCGAACTACGCCGGAACAGGGCGCGCGAAAGCCAAATGGTGGTGCAGTCAGAAGAGCCAGGGTTGTAGGGCCTCCGTCACTACCATCGATGACGTGGTCGTCGGGTGCCGGATGGAACACACGCATTCGATACGATAGAAAATAGAAAGTATCCGTACCTACATGGGAGCTCGAATAGGTGAATCGCGGGAAGGTACACATAAGATTGGCTAGTGCTTATGCTGCTCTCGCTCCCCCCGCCTCATATTTACTTCGACTCTCAGTAACCTCAGTAACGTTGTACGGCGATTATACCTAGTGCCATCCACGAAGACGTGTGATTTTGTCAAAATAAGACATTAATGACATTATAATAAGAACCACGGCACTCGTCATCTTGAATGACTCTACCTATACACGAACTATTTACTATTTCCATTTAGATTACGTTGAAACTTTTTGTCTCAATTCATGGCAAAGGACTATTGAATTAACTTTAATGTGTAAAACTGTGCCTGGAATAGTTTGTTCCTTTTTGCTGCAGAAGGGATCAAGTAAAATTTGGCTTAAAAATAGTTAGAGCCTTAACGTTTTAACACTTGTTGATATGTCTACTAAATAAAGCCGATTTAAGGGTGTAAGTAAACTGTTTATTTTTAAACTATTTATATTAACTAATCTTTTCACAGACCTTTCCTGCCCCATGAAACTCAGATAGCGAATACATTTTCATGTCAAAATTAAAAGTTATGAAAAAAAATATGAGACAAAAGCGCCACAAGGATCTCAGCATAGTCGGTGAGAAGAGCCAAATTCAGATTAATTTTTGAATTGTGCTTGACTAATTTGTTTTTCAAAGAGCACGGCGTCAAAAGGGTGACTACTGGATTAAAACTTCTGATTGAAAATCCTTACAGGAGGGTACAGCATATCATCCCAACCTTCTGCTGAATAATTTCGTACAAATTGAGACAACTTGTATGAACTAGAGATGACAATGACAATGGAGTCTTATAAACATGTTTGTTTTTTCAGAAATCATATTCTCGATCTCCAGAAGAGGCCAACCTCTTCTTCACATAGGTGGCAGCAGTTTCTACAGGGAAACGAAAAAGCGAGTGAACATTGATGGTGGCACGAAGGACTTTTGGGTGTGCGCGCGCAAGTTCACCCCAGTCCGCTGTCCAGTCCGAATCACCACTTTTGAAAATACAATAGTGAAAGTTTTACACGAACATAGTCATGACTGAAACTGAGGCGTTGAGTTGATATTTTTAAACACAGTTCAGTTACGTACGTACGCATCCTAAGACTGTTCAGTTTAATTGGATGATGTTTAATGTGTCCTGGAGTATCGTCTGCGTTCTGATTGAAATAATAATTTTGGCCTAATGTTACTGTTGACGTCGACGACTGTTGTAAAATGTAAATTAATTTGATTAAATTTTATTTTTTTCAAATGTTACTTAAATTTATTTTTCCTTTTTAGTTCATTTATTTTTTCTAATCAAAGCTTGTTTTTAAAAAGGTTTTTTTTCTTTTAATTTTATTTTAACTTTTTAGAGGGTCGCATATTCACGCCGACCAAAGTACTCATCAAGACGAATCAAACGAGCCCAAACTCGATGCGGTTGCGTCGGTTAATTACTGGATTCCTATGGTCACCTTCCAGCTCCATCATCAGACCCTCCCTGGTTACCACCTAGCACCAAAATACTCGTCAAGTCAAGTCAAAGGAACCCAAACTTGAAGGGTTTGTGTCGTTTCATTACGGACTTCCAATGGCCACCTTCCAGCTTCATCATCAGATCAGCTTCATGTCATAATAATAATGCATTGTCATCCGATTTACACATGCATGCAAAATATACCCCATACTATAAAAAAATCAGCTTAATCAGAAACCGGCAAGTGGATCAAATTTAACTTGCAAGTTTTTGGTAAAAAAAACATTATTAATAAAATATTTTTTTGCTGACTGTACTTTTTGTTGACAGTACTTGCATTGTCACACACACTACATTTGCATACCAAATCTCAAGTCGTTGCTATTAACCGTCGAAGAGTTCCGTCCTGCGGAAACGATCCTGGCTGGACTACCAGGATGTCACTACCAGATTATTGTATTGTCACGCGATTTACATAAGTATTCCAAATTTCAAGTCAATCTGACTACTGGAAGTTGGTCAAATTATACTTGCAAGATTTGTCTACAGACAGCCAGACGGGACAGGTGAAACTAAACAAAAGCTTGTAATAAAAGATTTTTTTAAACAAAAAAGTAAAACCGACTCCAAAAAAAATAACATAGAATGGAACCGACTGCAAAACCCTTGAAAATATTTTTCTAGGTACGTATTAGCTCGAACTCGGTGACTCAGCACGAGCCAGCAGGAGTGGGGCAATAGTCGTCTACCTCTTTTACATACTATGGGTTTCAATCCCCCCTGCTGGGTCGTGCTGAGTCACCGACTTCGAGCTAGTACGTTCCTAGAAAAATATTTTCAAGGGTTTTGTAGTCGGTTCTATTTTTTGGTATTTTTTTGGAGTCGGTTTTACTTTTTTGTTAAAAAAAATCTTTATTTCTCACTTTTTAGTGATTCGTAGCCAAAGTACATCTCACAACGATTCCATTAAGCCCAAACACGACTTAGATGCTTTATTTTATAACAGAGTTCCGTTGCCTACCTTCTAGCTTCAGCATCAGATCAGTTCGAAAATATCATTAACTTAAAGCTTCTTCTTAGTCACTTATCTAGGTATATTAATCATGATCGTTTATAGACGAGCGAGCATTACTTATCTTTGATGAGATCCATTGGTCATCACGGTCTTCTTCATTAGGTCCAGGTTACCAAATGATACTTTCTGAGTGTAAAATGTAAATGCTCATTTAATGCTAAAAATGCCAAAATCGCCATAGGTGTGCCTATAAAATTTGAGGTTTGCCCTCGATTTCCCTAGGATCCCATCATCAGATCTTGACTTGGTGACATAATAATTTTGATAATCGGTCCACAATTGACTGAGTAATCGCTGAACATACATAACAAAAAAATACAAACATTGGAACATAGAACCTCCTCCTTTTTTGAAGTCGGTTAAAAATATAATATGGATCATCCCAGAAAACACCTTTCGTGACTAATAAATAACTGTGTACATGACTTTACAAATGAATAAATGAATAGGACAATGAAAAAAATGTACTTTATTGTAAAATTAAACGATTATGTTTACGCAACATTTAAATAAAATGTAATGGTTTTATTTTCATACGTGTGCTTTTCCTTCGTTAATACCGTTATTCTATAGTGAAGTTTACTGATAAATTGTTTTTTGTTCTAGTATTCTTTGGCACATCTCGAAACGGGAACCCGGTTCTCCAGATGGGGACGTTCAGGTTTTTCGTAGAGTCTCGATGCCACTCCAAGATCATATGGGTATGCAGCAAGCGGTCCCAAACGGGATGCCGCGCGAGGATCACCACCTTCGCAGGGGAAATCGTCAAGAACAACAATGTTCACACTCACGAATAACCCGACCATGTACACGATTCCTACAGACTGACATTATTTATTTAACAAAAAAACCGGCCAAGAGCCTGTGGGACACGCCCAAAATAGGGTTCCGTAGCCATTACGAAAAAATTTAGTAATATTTTTCTAAGGATTTCGTATTGTGTACCGAATCTTCCAAGTTTAGCTATATTTTATACCTTAGGCTGCTATTTACTCTTAAACTACTAATAATTCTCAAGAAAACTTAGCTGTTATAGTTTTCCTTGAAAGTTTGATATACTCACTACCATCCTGAATGTTTTCAATATTTTCGAACCCACCAGTTTAGATTTTAGAGGGAGGGGGGGACGACGCTCGATTTTCATGAAAATTTGCACTTTAAAGTTGAATATTTCGCAAACAAATCACTGAATCGTCTTAGCAAACCCCTAATGGTTTTAAAAGACCTATCCAACGATACCCCACACTATAGGGCTGAATGAAAAAAAAAAAACCCACTTTACGTCTAAGGGAGGTACCCTAAAAAAAACTTTTTTAGATTTTTTTATTGTACCATTTCGTTGGCATAGTTTACATATATATCCGTACAAAATTACAGCTTTCTAGCATTGATAGTCCCTGAGAAAAGCCGCGGACGGACGGACAGATAGACAGACAGACAGATATTGCAAAACTATAAGGGTTCCGTTTTTGCCACTTTGGCTCGGGAACCCTAAGAAGAGACTTATTTCCAATTTCTTGGTGCAAAACTTTGTTAACAATGTTACTCGTAGTTTGTACTGCTACTTTTAAATTATAATTTTCGAAGATTACTTATAATTATTATTTTCTTTATCTGTTTGTTCCTTACTTCTGGAACGCTTGGATCCTTAGCTGTTATGTTCATTGCTGTTTAATTTTTAAACAAAAGGGGGTGGGGGTTGAAAAACTCACTTTCTCGAAATGCACACTCAAATCACTTTCTCTAAAATTACACTCTCTATTTTGGCACTTTTTTGCGCACTATTTCAAAAAGGGCACTAAACGCACACTTTCCAAAAGGTACATTTTCCAAATGGGGAACATATGCGTCCCCCCCCCCCCTTCTAACGTTTTAACTTATTGTGAAGGTAGGGCAAATTATGGTACTTACACTAAGCAAGGCTAACTACTGCCTTATTAAATTTCGATATTTATTATTAGAAAAGATTGTTCATAATTTGAAAAAGTGCACCTTCTGAGAACATGTATCTTCTGAGAATGTGCCCTATCTGAGAATATGCACTTTTTGAAAAGTGCACCTTCTGAGAAAATGCACTATTTGAGAAAGTGTACCTATTGGGAAGTGCACTTTTAGGGACGAACATTGTATGTTTCGGGAAAGAGATGCTTCTGAAGAAGTGCACTTTTAGAGAAAGTGTATGTTTCGGGAAAGTGAGTTTTTCGAGCCTAACCCAACGAAAGCTGTCTATATTTTGTTTCAGAATGCGTATTTACGACATCTAGAATGGGGAGACCACTTCTTCAGATAGGCTGTCACCGGTACAATATTGTCAATCCAAGTAGAAAACACGGCCACAACAGCAATAAAGTGTTATGGGTGTGTAGCAAAAAGTTTACTACTACACATTGCCCTGTGCGAATCGCTACGTATGACAATGTCATCCTCAAAATTATGCATAAACATAATCACGAATGAACACACCATAGTTAATAACAGTATTAACATGGTATCTACAAATAAATATTCAGATTTTTATTTTACTGTGGCAAATGAATCTAATTATTGTTAATTTGAACTGAATTAATCAGTAGGCAAATCTCAAAGTGTTACTTTAGTGCTTGTTCTACTTATTTTTAAAAGCTGAAGTAAATAGTGTTTAAAATGCTAATCCCACATATATGTACATTCTACAAAATTTTACCATATCTACTCAACTTTTCCAATTTAAATATGAAGTTGTTTTTTTTTTGTTTTATAGTTTCCTCTATTTTCAACGGCGACTATTATAGCTTGTTCTGTTTTTTAACGTCTGCTAATTACTTATCAGCTGGTTTTCGGACCTGTAGTAGTAAAATGAACTTTTGTTTCTATTTAAGTGTCTCCCCACATCTCCAAAAGCCGATAGAAAAAAGCTTTACGTCCACGCAAAAAGAGATAAAAAGAGATAGTTCGACTCGGATCCTCTCGGCTGGCGCCTGCCGACGCGTCGACGTCTTTTTGGCTCTTATTGCGTAGTTTTTTTCCATCGGCTTCTGCCGATTTCGCGTCGATAGATGTGGGAAGACCCTAAGAGTATAGTGCTATAGCAGAACACCTACCTATTACTAATTTGTACGTTTCGATGAGGATTTTTGAAGTAGACCAAAGGTTAATAGTCAGTAAAGTGGTAACTTAACCAATTGTTTTGGCTTCAACAGAAACTTACCAGATTTGTGTACCTGCGAAGCATCGGAAGGGTAAAACAAAGCGTGGCGGCAAAGTGAAGATCAGGGTAATGAGACCAGGCTGCCACGAAGCTTGTCGGCACGAATGTTTGAAAAACTTCCCGAAAGCAGCCAGAGCCAAGCTTTTTAATTTGTATTGGAGCCTACAATCACATAAGGAACGTACAATATACATAACCAATTTAATCGATATAGAACCCGTGAAAAGGTTCCGTGGCCCACTTAAGTTTGATTCCAGGCGACAATGTACCAGAATATATTGGCTACCTAGACAAAATGACGGACAGAATTTACAAGTTTGCAAGAGAACTTTTCTTGACACTTTCAGTATTTCAGACAAAACTGTCGAATATTGGTGCAAGAAATTAAATAAATACGAAATTCTTTAAATATAGTGCGTGAAGACTATACCACATGATTGTAGTACCTATACTAGCATACCACCTAATTTAGATCGATTGGTTGAACACTTCAGTAAAAATAGTATGAAGAACAATTTTCCTGTGTTATTTTAAACATCATGAAGTTCTTATAGATTTTCCTGTAGGTAATGTTATACAGAAACCTTTTATGTGTAAACTAAAAAATAAATCAACAGCAATTATCATAAAATCGTCTTTTAAGGAATTATTTTGTATTTTTAGTCGTTTAGGGGCTGTTTCACCATCCATTGATTAGCGTTAACCGATGGTTAAATGTGATGCCGTCCGTCTATTCGAACAAAACAAATAGAGACGGCATCACACCTAACCGCCAGTTAACACTAATCAATGGATGGTGAAACAGCCCCTTAGTGAATAATTATGAACATACGAGTACTCGTAGATCTTACTGATTGTGTAGTATACTCGTAGTGTACCTAGTATGGGATGTCTTAAAACTTGCGATTGGCAAGCATGCAGCACACTTCATATGAGGCTCACAGTCAGCCTAATTTAATTCCTAGGCCACTATAGACATTTGTCATCATGACATTTACGTCATTCGATAACCATTGCTATAGCCAAATAAAACGAGCAAAACTATTTACGATGTTAAGGTTCCATGGTGGCCTAGGAATCAAATTCGTGACTGAAACACTGACTGGTAATACTTGAAGTAAATGTGTATTTTAACAGATGATGTAAAAAGTAAAGTTACCAAGTATTTAATCTTTTTTTCAGCATCATTCACAATCCGCAGCAGATATTCAAATGGAGATAGCTGGAGATCTGGTAAATTCAGAGTAAAGGAAATGAAACCGGGATGTCCAGCAACATGTCGTCTCGAATGTTCTAAAAAAATATCATTTAAAGATAGAGCTAAGATTTTCGAAACATATTGGCGCTTATTGCACAAGGACCGTGTAAATTACATCCATAAATTTATAGAAATGGGACCCGTAAGAAGAGTAAGGGTGAAACATTTTAATTCCAGGCGAACTTGCACTAACACGTATTATTTGCCTTTACCTGATGGCCAAAAGATTGAGGTGTGCAATAAAATGTTTGTTAATACTTTTAATATTACGAGACTGCCAGCAGCGCCGCCAGATAAACATGTACTATTTAAACACCAAACATCAAGGAGAAATAGAAGAATCGAACAAGTGTGACAAATCCAACGAGTTATTTTAAAATAATAAAAAAATACAAACATTTCTTACTTGAGGTAACATCAGCCAAATCGACCACCCTAAAGTTGATAATCGTTTGCATGTCATAAAACAATAACGCCAGTAGACGTGTTCAGTTGATAGGAATTTGTTTAAAAATTGATAAACCACTTATTTGGCTGATGGTACCAAAAAAATAACATTATCAGTAAAACGTTGTTTTGAATGCAAAAATTAAACAAATTAGATTTTTGCATTGCTAATTATTTGTTTTAAAATGATGAAAAGTCGGATCAGATGGTGTGCTCGTATTAAGTACCTACCGCTTCGGATAATATTGAAACCAACAAAACTAACGTAGTAGTTACGCACATATACCTTCCCGGAACTTCGTCCAGTGCCGCTGTCATAATTATTCATAGATTTTGAACGCACATGTGCGTCGGTGGCACCTGAGGAAGTCTGGTGGAAGTGAATGCGTTAAAACAGCAAAAGTTTATTTTGAAGGATTATTATAATATATGTATTACAGGGTCAACTCCACGCATTTTAACAACTAGTAGAGGCACGTCTGCACTGCTGTTAGGCAAGTTTAAATTCAATTTGAAGAGACAAACGGAACATATGGTGGTTCACTGGATTTGCAACCAGGCACCAAAAGGTTGCAAGGTCAAAGTCACTACTTTTAAAGATGAACTATTAAAGGTGAATGGAGAACACAATCATCCGTAGAAGATTGACTACTTAAGAGAAGATTCACTGATTTGTAAAATTATTTAATTAAGGTATAAAGCGTTTAGGCCGCCTATTGCTTACCTTGTAATTTTCTCTCTGTGTACCTGTTTTCTGTGTCGCTTACTATTTCTGGTGTACTTACAATAAAGTGTCATTGTATTGTATTGTATTGTATTATATTAGACACATTGTAAGTGTGTTTCCTCTTTGTTATCTTAGACGTTATACAAAATATAGTATCACATTGGAAGTACAATGCAGTCTAAAACAACAATAATAATTTGCAGATGTCTATTATGAGAAATCAAGATTTGGAACGAGAGTATTGACTATTCAAGGTCATCGGTTCCACAAAAATAAAGCAACATCGGATAGAGTTTACTGGATTTGCACTAAGACGAAATTCGGCTGCAGGGCCAAGGCGGTCACAGTCGACGATCAAATGTGGAAGATGCCTATTGCCCACAATCACGACTGAGTTTATCCTAGGTTTCATACAGACCATGCACACACAGATTTCTCCAAGGAAAAATAAATCGTTGTATTTTTGTTTTCCGTCTGTGGCCGCATCCAGAAATTGTGGCTTAGCAGGTTGGCACTGAGACCGAAGAGAGACCGTGTTCGCTTTTGTTTCATGTTTTATTTTGTATATTATATGTAAAATTCTATTCAAATTAAATAATTATACTTAGTTTTGGATATAATTATTTTCTTTCCCGGCACGTAATTTTGACTGTTTGCCCATCTTTGTATGCTTGACTATTATTATGTGAAGTGTGGAATTAATCAGAACAAATTTTCTAACACGTAACAAACTTGTGGTTGTCATGTCGTGTCGTATTTCTTATCAACACCATAAAAGGAATCTCTATTTAAACCTCCTAGATCCTTGGGTTTGAGCTGGGTGTTGATGAGTTAGTTACGCAGTCAGTTGGGATATTTTTTTGCACATAAAGATACAGAAAGATGAAATGTTTTGATTTCCTTCCCGGTATCATGTTTGACGTTTAACTGTCACCATTAAATAAATGAAAGTGGGTAAGGTGATTAATAATAATTCAACATAACTATATTTTCAAAGGTGAAAATATCTTAAACGGAAAACCGTTTGTTATATATTTTATTTCACCATCAGTGGTGTAGCGGTATAGCACGCGGTACGGATTACCGAGGACCTGGGTTCGATTCCCAGTGATGGTCTTATTTTTCTGTGCATCTATATTTCAGTTTGTATTTTCAATTTCGGTTTTACGGGATGACCGTAAAAGTAAAAATTTGGAATTGAAATAAAAAATACAAAAAGATTCCAAAAAACCAATCTTATATTTTATTTATTTGTTACCAAATACAATATGGAAAGAGAAGCGTACAAAACCACATCTTGTTTACCTGTCGCATCCAATTTACACTTGGTCTTTTATCACAATTTAAAATTATTTTAGGTATCTAAGTATTTTAAAGTTATAGAACATTAACTAGTTGTTTGTTATATTTCAGGATGCTATATTTCTCGGACAAAGCGTGGGAAACCTCAGCTCATTATCAACCAGTTCAAGTACAATTTGAAGAAGACTTCTAATCTCAAAAGCTATTGGTCTTGTAACCAGGCGCCGAAGGGGTGCCGGGTCAGCATCATGACATTCGGAGATGAGATCATCAGGGTGACAAACGAACACCATCATCAGTAACCGATTGCCGTTGAGAGAATAAAATCCTTCATCTTAATGATCCATTTTTAGGGTTTCGTAGTCAACTAGAAACCCTTATAGTTTCGCCATGTCTGTCCGTCTGTCTGTCTGTCCGTCCGCGGCTAAGCTCAGAGACCGTTACTACTACTAATTTGGCATGAATATACATATTGGCATGAATATACAGCCGATAAAGGGGTAACAATGTTTTTTCTATTCAGTGATCTGTTTGCGAAATATTCAACTTTAAAGTGCAAATTTTCATTAAAATCTAAACTGTTGGGTGGAACAGTTTGAAAAAATTCAGAATGGTAGTAAATAATATCAAATTTGCAAGGAAAATTATAGCGGCTAAGATTGCTTCAGAATTATTTGTAGTTTAAGAGTAAATAGCAGCCTAAGGTATAAAACATACATAAACTAGTAAGATTCCGTACAAAATATGAAATTCTTAGAAAAATATTACTTGACTTTTTCATAATGGCTACGGAACCGTATTCTGGGCTTGTCCTACACCGCTGTATAGACTAAAAGTATTCATGTGCATGGTTGCCATCGGTGGCGAAACGACCTCGATCCAATGTCGAGGATAAAATGGAAATATGAGTAGACTTGCAATTTTTCTTGGTTTTAAGGCTAGTTTATTATAGTAATATAAGTAAAGAGTTTTGTAAGATTTAATCAAGTTTATTTTTGTGATAAGTAAACTAAATGTTTTATTTATAATATACCTAGCAGTTTGACGTATAAATTCAATTCAATTAAATTTATTTCCATAACAATTTACATTGTGTCGGATATTAAAAACTATGAAATATATTATGTGTAATTGGAGATGTTGATTATTGGGATTGATTATTTACCTATTGTTACTAATATAATATAATAAATTCGAAAGTAACTGCTTTTTTGTCAATGACGTTTTCAAGCTTAACCGTTGAACTGATTTGAATGAAATTTGGCATAGAATCAGTTTGAGACCCTGAGAAGGGCGTAGGAATTTTAAGCCCGGATAGTTTTATAGTTTCCGCAATACCCGTTCCCGATACCTAACAATAATAGAATTCTTAACATTTTGTACTCGTACACAATCGCACGTGTGCTTATACGAAGAAAATGGCTACGAAATTCATTGTATTAATTGGAATCTTCTTTTTAGTATATTACGGAGTATCTCAGAAGGGAAATCCAGTGGTGACGATGGGAGGGTACCGTTTCAAGAGAACCTCGGCCTACGGCATCAAGTCCTGGTGGCATTGTATCAAACGGTCCTCTACCGGCTGCGCCGCCAGCATCAGTCTCGTCCAGAACCACATACGAAGATATAATCTGCAACATAACCACTAATCGATGTAGGCGTGTTGTTCATAATAGTATATTGTGTCATAAGAGCGGTATATAAGGAATTGCGAACGAGACTCTGTTAGAATCTCGAAATCGAAGACTGAGGTCTTTTTGAGTCGAGCTTTGTAATTCCCATACGCCTGTCAAACATACAATGTTTTTCATCACATTGTGAGAGAACAACCACGTGTTCCTCCGAAAGAAACGAAGGTAGAGAAATAAGGCTGTATGGAATCTCCAAAGCAGATCAAAATATTCACGGCAGTGCGGTGGCATAAGTTGCAAACATCCATGGCAGATTTAAAATAAATTAAGTAAATATACAGTTAAAATAAATCTGGTACTAAAAATATAAATACAAGAAAAATAAAAGATTCATTGCTATAATTTTTTGTACACATGAAATTTAAAGTTGAAGTTTTCATTTGAGTTGAAGTAACCTTTGTGCTTGAACTTGAACTTTTACAATATATCAGGAACTATGTGGTGCCACAAAAAAACCATTACATTCGCCTAGGGCTCTAATCTAAGCTAAAAGGCCAATGGGTTTTATTTAGGACGTTGCCTGCATGTTATGGCACTGTTTACAAATTGTAAGTGTGATGAAAAATAGCTATGGCTCTGTTTGGTTATTATTTGATAGGTGTGGCCAATAACCATACAATACAAGGTGAGTATGTTAAAGATTTGGCGGATTATGTTAGCGTTATGTTTTGCATAATAATTATATTTCCCAGAGATGTTATTTAATTCGATTCTGCCTTTGTCTTCGGATGAGTTTACTTAATCTTTTTTTTTCCGGGAACTTTTTGCTAATTATTGTTTTTCTCACCTGGGAATACCAAGTAAAGATGATTTGCTGTCATTAAGTACACATGGAAAATCGTCCACATGAATTGACTAAATACTGTTCCGATCAAAGTTACTACCGTCCGATGCGATTTTTTTTTCAGAATGTAATTGTGCTGAAAAATATTTAGAACAAAATTTATTTTCGCTGTGAAATAAATAAACCCAAATGGAATTTTCTTTATTGTAAATTCATAGCAAAATTAAATACGCAATAAGCGAATGTAGTCTGAATCATGACCAAAACATATTATTTAGGCCCGAAACGAATAGCTTCAGGTGGAACATATTTACAATAAAGTCTATGTAAATGCAAAAGATCACTATATCTTACAGTCTATTTTAAATTTGTCAATCGTACCATTTTTGCAAATATTCAGTATGGACAGTTTTAATTGTTGATTAATACAAATTGGCATTTTTCTGCTTGGAATTTCTTTACTATTTTTCTTTAGATTTTATAATTTTAAGTTGTCGTTTTTCCTTTGTAGTCAATGACAATAAGTTGCAAAGGTTTGTGGGGAAAATTATGAACTTATAAAAATTATATATTATTTTATCTTGAGTTTGCATTTAGATGTACCTAAGCTTTAACGGCGGATATGAAATGTGTGCGTGCAATGCCTAGTGCCTTTTTAACTCTACGTTGAAATTAAGAATATTATTTCAGATGTCACCTCGGTGAATTAATATAGGTAGTTAATTCTCGTGTTACGTCCATAAAATAATAATAAAAGAAAAGGAATTGTTGTTGGACGTTATATTACTATAAAATGTTAATAATAATATGTAGTTATTGTATTTTTCACCTATGACGAGTTCTGTGACACATGAAAATTTTCCCAATTACGCATACTATGTTCGCAAAACATTTTTTAAAAATAATGTATACTTTGAAGCAAAATAATCAAAAAAATGTAAAACTGTACTTTTAAAAATATGTAGCAATATCAGTGTCCATTAAATAGACTCCATCGAATACGATAGAATAATATTTATTTTGTTAAATGACGCAATGTGTGAAACGGAACGGAGTAGTGACGTGACACAACATTATCGGCAATAGCCGCGGTTCATTATTCGATAACAATGAACACTAAGATAGGTATTTTAAATTTTTAAACAGAACTTTCAAGATTTTGTAAACGCGGCTATTTGGAAAGCGGCCGCAGTCATCTTGTGGCCAATTGCATGTCAGTATCACTGTCCAGTACGAGTGCGTCTGCCTTGTATATGAGTTTTTTCCGTTGCGTTTTCTTTGCATTGTATTTTGTTATTGTTCATTTCTGTTATTATTGTTGTTGACTTTTCTTACTGTTTCTCGTTAAATTTGTTGTTATTTTTTGGCAAAATGCCGAAACAGTCTAAAAGGACTGTTTTGAACTCCCAGAGTCGAGAGTTTGTAATTCGTTTGAGGGATTATTTCGAGCGAGAACGAGAAAACGATGGATTGATGGCGATTGAAAAAACGTTGCTGACAGAGTTGCAGAAGCGCTGGATATCGGGAAAGCTACCATCTCCAGAATCACAAAAGAAAAATTTGGCCAAACTGGCAGCAAAGAATAGTAGATTGTTCAACAAGGGACTAAAACAAGCCATAATGACACGAGATGTTTAGCCACCCGAGCAGAGCGAGGATGGCTATAGTTCTACTGGCATTATGGTTGTTTAGTCTCGCGTTAAACACTACTTTTCATTTTGAATGCGAGGAAAAAAACAATGTTCTATCATTGTTAGCTTAATGTAATTAAAGTAAAATAAATATTATTATTATTATTATGTCTGTATTGCTTTTGGTGATCAATAAAGAGTATTTGTATGTATGTTTGTATGTATGTATGTATGTATGTATGTACTCTTTATTGCACATAAAAATAAAAAATACAAATACACAGAGAGGAGAACAAAGGCGAGCTTATCCCTAAAAAGGGATCTCTTCCAGCTAACCTAGTTAGGAAAAAACATTTGGTTATATAGAGGATAAGCGGGATTTTACGTGCGGTAAAGAGACAAAACAGAAATACTCAAAAGAGATAAAATAAATACAACATTATTTACATTAAAACTAACATAAAACAAAAGAAATATAAGAAACAATTATGGGTACCTAACAATTAAAATAAAATGTTCTATTCAAAATTACAATGTTACTTTTTTTAAATGTACGCTTGATTAATGGGCAGGACATCTGTTCAAAATTCAAATAGCAAAAAAAAAATGTTGCACGGCATTTTCTTTTCTTTTATTGTTTATGAAACGACGCTTTAAATGCTTGCGCATATTTAGCCAACAGTTTCAAAATTAAAATAATATTTAAAACAAAATATTTTAAAACTCTGGACTATGCATAATAAAATGAATTAATATAATTGAATAGTTCATTAGTGTTTTTTTTTAATATTTTTGCACAGCTGTGATTTTGAGGTTATTTCCACGCCCTAAAAATCCTCCATTCGCAAACACCGTGATTGGCTGTTTAGGGGCTTCCAACGTAAATAAAAATAATACTTCAATTCCTAGAGATTAATGAGGAGCTTTAGTTCCGATACTTCCGATACGACGAGATTAAAGTAACATTTTAAGAGCATGAGAAGTGAAAAATAATTGGCTACTCCCAGAAAGCGGCGGCGGAGGAAACCAACCACCAGTGTCGACAGTTTTAATACTGAAGCTATCCGTAACCATATTTAGGGGTACTATGAGAGGCGTGAGATACCCACATTATTAAAATTAACTCTTTAAAAGAGTCTGAGCTGTAACCAGACTTTACACGTTCCACGCGAATGAAGCCGTGGGCGGAAAACTGGAAAAATATATATTTAAAAAAAATACAACTTCTTCAAAAATGGGCACTAATAAATCTTAGGAAAATCAATAGTTCACTCGATAAGTGGTACATTACTAAAACTGTCAAACTCGAAACGTCACAGAACTCATCATAGGTGAAAAATATTTTAGTTGTAGGTATTTTTTGTAAGTTAAAATCAGCTCGTAAGTAATAAGTCTACGCAAAATTATTTGTAATTACTTAATTATATTTTTCAGATATTCCTCTTCTTTTACTTTATTTTTATATCTAAATAACAAATGGTATTTTATAATCTTGAAAAAGTGTTACACTAATTTAATAAATGAAAATGTTTATTTTAACTGTGCTCCCATTTTATTCCTTTTGATGCCCTGCCACGGGTTAGAGAAATATGACTAAGAAAAATGACTAAGTGATGAAATGATGCAGAAGAATTCACATAAAAATCGTGAGTTTGAGATTGATTATAAAATAAAAAATCGGTCAAATGAGAGTCGAACTCCTACATGAACCCTCCGCCCATCCCACGATCCACCATCCACCACCACGACCATCTTACTCCCTAATCCTGCCGTGAAGCAGCAGTGCTTGCACTGCTGTGTTTCGGCGTGGAGAGTAAGACAGCCGGTAAAATTACTGGCACTTGAGGTATCCCACCTTAGGCCTGGTGTTGCAGATGTTTATGGGCGGTGGTGATCTCTTACCATCAGGAGACCCACTTGCTCGTTTGCCAACCAGTCGAATAAAAAATAAAAAATGAAGGATTCCGTACAAAAAGTGACAGTTTGACAACAATTCTAAGACTAGCTTTTTTTGCTGACTGTACTTTTTTGCCCCCGGTTACTAAAGTACTCGACAAGACTAATCAACTAGCCCCTAGCAACTGACTGCCGGCTGTCACCTTGGTCGTGTAACGACTAGCAAACAAAAAAAAAACAGGTTTCTGGTATAACGACCCCCTTTAATTTTTATCTTTATTTGGGTATGGAACCCTAAAAAGGTGCATGTAAATGTTAAATTTAGATGAAATGAGCTTCTGTTAAAACCTATAGAATTACGAGTACAGTTTATTGACTGTAAATTAGCAAAATTCGGTATACGGTGTCTTAACTAGCTACGGCCTTAGAATCAAAATTTTTGACTATTTATTCATTTCTGCTAAGAATTACAAAGTTAACTTGCAAATTTGTTTTGGCCGTAAAATGTTCACTTGGACGTTCCATGTTTTTAAGCGTAATCAACAGTGTTCTTGAGGAATATTTTTAATATAACAGCATACTTTGGCATCACGCGGAGCGGGAAGCGTTGCCTGTACATCGGGAGTAGTCACTTCACTCTGCATCAGCACGAGGGGTTCAAAGTAAGATGGCGGTGCTATCGCAAGACCTCGGGCTGCCGCGCCTTCCTCCTCACCGTGGACGACGTCATCGTGAAAATAAGGGATATTCATAATCATTAACTGGTGAGAATATGCTCTCCTAGATACATTTTTTAAAAATTGTAATAAGATAAACGCCCGATAGACCGGGAGATGGTGAAACAAAATATTAGATGATTTGTACCAGTATGGCGGTTCTTCAGGGGTCTAATTACGGAATGACAAAAAAGAGTTATAAGCTAACACCGGAGAAGTATACATGGCATTACGCTAATGCCTACATATTTTTTATCGACTATCTTTTGCAGGTGGTAGGACCTTGTGCAAGGTCCGCCCGGATTGCTACCACCATCTTGCTCGCTAATCCTGCCGTGAAGCAGCAGTGCTTGCACTGTTGTGTTTCGGCGTGGAGAGTAAGACAGCCGGTGAAATAACTGGCACTTGAGGTATTCCATCTTAGGCCTCTAGGTTGGCAACGCATCTGCAATACCCTGGTGTTGCAGTTGTCTATGGGCGGTGGTGATCTCTTACCATCAGGAGACCCTCTTGCTCGTTTGCCATCCAGTCGAATAAAAAAAAAAAAAATATGAAAAACAATCATTTTTGTGGAACAAAGCGTTCGACACTCGTTATTTATCCGACACGTTCCATAAACGCCTACGCGATTGCGCCGCCGGTACCAGCGCTATGACCATCATTTTCTTTTTTGTCATTCCGTAATTAGACTCCTGAAGAACCGCCATACTGGTACAAATCATCTAATATTCTGAGTCACCATCTCCCGGTCTACGAGAGCTCGACACGCGAATTCCCAATAGACGACACCCTGCTGTCTACTCTATTGCTAATAACATAAGATTAAAGATGACAACTATTGGGACAGTGACGAGCACTCGTACGTTTACCTTAATCATTTATTCAACATGAAAAAAATATTTGAAACATAATTAATTAATGAAATATGATAATTCAGGCGAATGAGTTGCAAAACAAGTAACACAAACATATAGCATTTGATTTCAATTATAAAATTGTCGACGGATCATTTTCTTTTAATAAAGTAATTGCCACATTCTCAGTGTCGGACCAAATAACATAGTAACTATGTAAGTTAAGTGAAACTTGAAATTCTTGCTACCAAAAGATGTAACATTCAATATTATTATATAGAAAATATAAAAATAGTACCGATGGTGAAGCAAAGCATTGACAAGACTCTGTACAAACTAAATTAAGTATTGAATATATTGCCATCATGTACTTTTGTGCTTGAAACTCGATATCGATGTTTGATTTTGCCTAACCAGTAGCTTATTTTCAAGTTTTGGTGTTGTGTAATGTCATAGCATCGTAATTATTTTTGCAATTGTACATTTTCTTTGACAGCCTACTTTGCGGAGACTCGGCTAGGCAACAAAGTTCTGATACTGGCCGGACATCGCTTTACCAAGGATTATGAAAAGGAATACAAAAGTCGGTGGCGGTGTAACAGGCGAAATTATGGGTGCAAAGCATATGCACTTTTATTCGAAGAACAAATAATAAGATGTACAAATCATAACCATGATTGAATGAATAAAACTGGCAAAAAGTCAACAATTTCATTATAATCCCTTCCGCCTTTAAATAAACAGATGTACAATCTTTAAAACAATCTAGCTAAAAATACATACAATGACAGTCGTATTGCTTAGGTAACACGCCGCTTATTTATAACGTTAATGTTATAGGTAGGTACATAACGTTAAGGGGCTGTTTCCCCATCCATTGATTAGCGTTAACCGACGGTTAAATGTGATGCCGTCTCCGTCTATTCGAACAAAACAAATAGAGACGGCATCACACCTAACCGCCAGTTAACACTAATCAATGGATAGTGAAACAGCCCCTAAGTGTTAAATATTTTAATGATCTGCACTAATTTGACTAGCTTCTCCGCTAAAACCCTCTTTAGTTAAGTTCCTTGATATGAACATCCGCAAAGTAGCGCTTGAATCAATCAATTAATAAATAATTTTATTTTTGCGTGCTATTGGGATAAACGTGAATTAAACGAAAATTTTATTGCAGATATATTCTTTGTTGAAAACAATTCCGGGAATAAGGCGCTCCAGTTGAAGGGATACAGGTACAACAGATCATATGTAAGGAAGGATGCCTCCGGGGAAATATCCTGGCGGTGCAATCGCAAGGATTTTGGCTGTCGCGCCGCAGTTATCACCCAAGGGTTCGAATACTTCATGTACTTTAAAAATAAGCATAATCATTAATAACACGTTGATATTTAACATTGAAGGGATACAAAGCCTGTATTCTCATGCGATTTTATTTTTCATACCTGTTTTATCTAAAATATTCGAAAAAGCCATGCACGCGAGAATTTCATTAATAATGAACAAAATGGATTTCAAAAAGGTAAATCCACTACACTAGCTGCATTCATGCTTATCAAATGTATAACTGAAAATATAGATATGAGAAAGCCAGTTAGTACCGTTTTTTTTTATATGACCAAGGCATTTGATTTGGTCCCACATCAACGCCTTCTACAAAAATGACAAAGATATGGTATTAGAGGTGTAGCCTTAAACTGGACAAAGAGTTACCTAAACAACAGAACTCAGTGTGTCCAAATAGAAAATATTAATAATAGAAAAGATATTGGTTATATTAGATCTAAGTTTAAATGTAATGAAGTCGGATTACCCCAAGGTAGCTTCCTGGGTCCTTTGTTGTTTTTATTATATATAAATGACCTTACGCATGTGACAGATCATCAATGTATTTTATTTGCTGATGACATTTCTATTATAATACCATGTAATAATATAAATACTTATAATGATGATATAAATAATTTAATTAATAATGTAATTCAGTGGTTAGAATCAAATAATTTAAACGTTAATCTTGACAAAACAAGTCACGTACAATTTTACAAAAGAAAAGTAGGTATAAATCTAAATGTAAAATATGGTGATAAATTGATACGTGAAACTGATGAATTGACATTTCTGGGTATTATGTTGGATAAAAATTGTTCTTGGAAACCTCAAATAGAAATAAAAAGTAAAATGGTCAATAGTTTTGTATATCCTATTAGAAATTTATCTACATTAGTAAATAGGGAAACTGCTCTTCTAGCTTACCATGGTTACGTGTCATCTGTGTTAAGATATATGGACTTGTGTTATGGGGCAACTGTTGTGAAGTTAATAGGTTATTTGTGAGCCAAAAAAGTGCATACGGGTTATTTGTAACAAATACCCACTAACATCCATCACTCACTAATATCATCATGTAAAAAAATGTTTGATGAACTAAAACTACTTACTCTGCCATCGCTATACATATTGGAAATAACGAAATTTGTTAAATCAAATTATCACTTGTTTAAAGAACTTACAAGCGTATGTAGTTTTAACACAAGATATCCAACAAGACTGATCCTACCAAAAACGGTTTCCAAACTCTGCAGCAAAAATTGTTATTGCATGGCCATAAGAATATGTAATCATGTCCCTACAAATATAACTAGCCTGCCATATAGGGTATGTATACGAACGTTGCATAATTGGCTACTGCAAAAAAGATTATAAACCATTAAAGAATTTCTGTCTTGCAAAGGGTAAATTTTATTAATATAAATATAGTATTTAATTTGCTTGTATTTGAATTATATAATTAAGTGTTTTTTAAATAATTTGCATGCTACTGTGTAGTTAAATAGTTGTGTTATTATTATTCCTATCCACTATCTTATTGTACACTATTTTATGCAAATAAATGACTTATGATTGTTGTCTGTGATGCCGTCTCTGCTCAATAGAACAAAATACACAGACTGAATGATGAAATGAGATGTTTTAAAAAGGTTAGTGTGTGTGTGTGTGTGTGTGTGTGTGTGTGTGTGTGTGTGAGAAAGAGAGAGAGAGAATTCTAACACCATTCTTTTACATTCTCTAGTCTTTTTCTGTATTGAATGCCTTTTAACTGGTAACATAACTACAGTTCCTCGAATACTGCGCGTGTTTATCGGCCGCGGTTATTAGGTACATACCGTTACGTCTTCTCAGTAACCTGTTGAAAAAATAATAAGTACAGGTAAGGGAATACTAGTCACGAAAATGTGTGACTATATATTTGATTTTGTTTTCGTCTTGGGATGTTATACCTACAGTTAAAACATAAATATAAAGAAGCGTTTTTCCTGATCACTTAACTTAAAGATAATTTCCATATTAAGAGCCATTTTATGCCACCCACAGTATGGTTCTATGAGACCACCAGCGCTGGAAAGAGGATTCTAAAGTATGATGGACATCGATTCTACAAACACGGTGTGTCTGGTCGGAGCGTGACGTGGCGGTGTTATCGTCAAAATAAACGCTGCAAGGGCAAAGTCTGGACAGTCAACGAACAGATTATTTGCTATAGGAACGAACATAACCACACATAAAATAAATATTGTTTCAGTGGTTATTATGGCTTAAATTGAACGAAAATATTTTGACTATGAACCGTTTGTACCATACATATTACATATGCCAAGCTACGCAGTTTAGTTAGTTTAGCTTATGCGATTTTACAAAATGATAAGTCAAACGGTGTTAAACAAATAAACTCAGCTGCGAAAGTTGTCATTCTATCCTATTACTATACCTTTGTTATAGTATTTATAAGTTGTGATATTATTTGCATATTTATTTGTTAATATTCTACTCTCATGGTAATGCTATATTTTTCATTTCACATTAAGAGCACTTAGAATAATAATTTAATACAAAATGTCATTTGTGTACAAATTATAAAATTATACTAAAAAAAAATGATATTTTATATTCACTTTGCTGAGATCAAATCAATTATGGAAACACATTATGAGTCATAATTTATGACTCCATAGACACTGTTAAAGATCAAATTGTAAAATTCAGAAACTTGACGACTGACTTTGGTGTGACACGCAATACATGTGACACACCAAAAACTCACTTTTTAACCTTCTTCTTTCTAAATATGTGTGAATTAAAAACAATTTAGTTATGGACTTTAGAAAACCGCCATAAATTAAGAAATTACAGGCCTATTGAGTGTCTTCTTAAACCTAATACTACTAATAAGACTACTTATTAAAAAGACTAATTGTTTCATTCGGGTGTTACTTTACCTTGCTACGTGCTGCTTCGTAGTTGCGTAGTAGCCTGGTAAAAGATTGTAGTTCATTTATATGACAGCCATTGTAAGTAAGTAGCTACTATTATTTTAATTTTATTTCAGTGGTCATGATACCAGGTCGAAATAAAAGCATGTTGATGGTGAATGGATATACCTATTCAGAGTACTCTCCTGCTTTCTGGTACTGCACGAAGAGGAGGGCTGGCTGCAAGGCCAAGGCACGCACTAACGCTGCGGGGGAGCTGCGGTTCTTAGACGAAGATCACAACCATGCACCACCAAGATATCATCGTACTGAGACGGGACATTACATTAAACTATAGTAAATACGTAATTAAAGTTTGTTTCTTAATAAGTGTTTGATTTAGTCCACAACCATACACACGAGACAGCAACGTATGCGTAAAAAAATCAAGTTTTCATGCAAAAAAACCATTCAGCATGATGTCACACAGCGCAACTATATAAGTAATATCACCAACACAACACTGATCACACAAGCCTTCCCAACCAAACGAATAACAAACTAATGAATGAATACCTAATATACAATCAAATAAAATATTTATTAAATACTTCTTGTGTTTTATTTGATATTTTTAATACTTAACTAAAATTAAAAGAAAGTTAAACTTTATAAACGTTAATGTTAGACATAATTCGTTCGACTGGATCTTTTTTTCTTACTATAAGTATATCTATTAGGTACCTTATTTTGCTTTGTTATTTAGTAATGACCATTTCAGATATTCTTCACGCTATCCTGCGCGCTCGCTTTGCCAAAGAATCAACGAACATCTACATTGGGGGCCACAAGTTCTTTAGACATTCGAGGTCTCTAATAGGGAACCGCATCAGATGGACCTGCGCGAAGAAGCACAAACATAAATGCAAGGCTTCGGCAGTAACCGTGGACGGCATCGTGGTATCCACCTCGGGACTACATTCACATTTGTGCTAAAAACTAAATTAGGGGACTGATGACGTCTAAGCAATAATGGTTTCCCTTGCTGTTTATAAAGAGTATGGCCGGGAGCTGTTCAATCTAGAGTTTTAATGTTAAGATTTTTATATGCACGTGTTATATAGTTATTTATGGACGTCATTGGTAGTTTGTAAGATTGTGTTGCACTTTTATAATTTTATTTTTATCCTGCTAATGGATTGTTGAGTTTTCTTTTACAATAATTACGAGTATGGTGGTTTTCATAATAATATTAATATATTTTTGAATATGTAATTAATGACCTATGTTCCCTATTAATATGGACATTCCATTATTAATAGTGTCAATATTAATTGAATAAAATTTTAACTGTCTCTTATAAATTGTACAATTAAATTATTAATTGTTGTCTTTTAAAAATTGTTACCAAAGCGTTATATTATCTAATTAAAGTTTACAAAAAAATGGTGATAGATCGAGACTTCTAAAAAGTTTGATAGAATTTTTGGAATGTGATTCGAAATTCAAAATGACCTTATTAATATTAAATAAATCTGACTTTGTATATCTAGTGATGTAAGCTGGACATAAGTATTATAACTATTTTTAAGAAATTTTGTTACAGTGTTTATTAAAATGACCATTAAAAAGAGTTCTTCAATTTTACCGACATGCGTTTTATTTGGGGAATGGAAATATTGTTATTAATTTAACTTTTTTTAACAATAACTTAAAATGATTTAAATTAAAAAAGTAACTATATACAAAAAATAAAATTAAACTTAAACTAACCTACTTACAAATAAACCCCTCCCCCCCCCATCCCCGTCGCTGCTCATTGTGCTCGGCTGGCAGCATTGCCACGTTGGATCGCGAGGCTGATCCTTTGCCTAAATTTTTTTTACGTTTAGCTTGTCTGGGAATTGTGAAACATTCAGTCAGTGTGAAGAAACATTTTTATATAATTGCAATCTTCTGATTTCAGTGGGACGACTCATAAAACTTTCCACTGGCTCCACTTTGCTCCTGTTTTGCAATTTCTCATACAATCGACAGCGAGCGTCGAACAACCACATCCGCTGGTATTGCTCGCGCTACCATCGTGGCTGCAAGGCCACTCTGATGACCACCAAAAGTCTGGTGGTGGTGGAAACCGTCGGGGAACATACACACGGAACTATATCATACTTCTGCGATTCCAACGGTTTTTACCATAGGGCATACTAGTAAAGAACTATTGCCAAATATTTCATATGAAACTGACTCAATGAGTGGTGTGACTCTTTGAGCTTATTATTATATCTGTTCACTCACGGTGGAGCGCCCCTCCATAGCTAATTATCAATATGCAATAGTACGGGTAAACATGTGTGGTCTTAATGTGCGTGACTGATGGTACGGACACTAAAAAAATGCAAAAAATGCTACGCACACAGACTTGTCGTACGTTCACGTTTACAATTACAATTATAAAATGTGGAGGAGCGCTCCTTCGTGACTCGTGAGTGAACAGATCTGTTATATTATTTACTAGCTGTTGCCCGTGGCTTCGCCCCTTTCCAATCTTTTTTTTAATTTTCTTTACCACAAACCTTGTCCTGACATTAAAATACAGCAAAAAAATAATGAATCAATTCGGTGCCGTACCGTCTTTCGGAAGTTAAGCGCATACTTACAAATTCATTTTTTAGTTTTATAGATAGATAGATTGATTACAAAATTATTTTGTGCAAAATACAAATATTTCGATAAACAAGGTGCGTGTGTTTTTTTTCCGCAATTTTACGTATCTTATCCTTACGAAACGTTTCGAACCAATTTTATTCTTTCAGAATGTAAATTGTTAAATTTCCCGAATGGCCAAGAACTACTTTTCCACGATGATTACTCTTACAACCGCAAGGTCAATACAGCTGACAAAAAAATCCTATGGTTCTGCTCGCGCCAATACCAAGGATGCAATGCTAATTTGATAACTAGCCAAGAATTTGACCGAGTAAAATGTGTCGGAGGACATACACACGGAAGAGATAAGCACGTCCAAGAGTTGTATGGTCTTTATTACTAAGCTGGTAAAGTCTGAGTGATAATGAAAGGAACAAGCGACATTGTTGACGACCGGATAGCCAAATGGTCAGAGAACCTGACTATGAAGCTTGAGCTCGCGGCCTCGATCCCTAGTCGGGACAGATATTTGTATAAATATTTAATACGAATTTTTGCTCTTGGATCTTGGACATTTAATATATACCTAGGTATTTAAGTATGTATCTATTTATCTATATAGGTATAAGTATATTTATGCGTTGCCTAGTAGGAACCCATATTTGAAAAAGCTTTGATTAGTTTGGGATTAGTTCAATTGGTGCCAATTGTCCCACGATATTTATTATTATTAATTGTCCTAAATAAAATTATAATTTGCTAAAATGAATTTATTAAACATAATTTTGAATCATGAATGTGGTTTTACTGCCCCTTTTTTTGTTGTATTGCTCCCCTTCATAGTAGACGACAGCTGCGTGCGTCGTAAACTACCAGTACGAAGGATCTTAGCAATTTTTAGTTTACTAAACATGACAATTACGTGACTTACTCATATCAAAGTGTTTTTAAGCGATGTTTAAAGTGGTTATTTTTGTTAGTTCATATGTCTTTAACTTAGAGCACTGATTTGTAAATATCATTGTATAGTGATGTGAATATACTCAAGTGGGTTTTGTGTTTTATCGTTGCAGTATCATGGTGGTACAACGAATTTAATAAGCTGACGGCACTTGTCAATGGCTATACGTTCTACGGGGACAAGAATTGTACTGACTTAGTCAGTATGTGGCGTTGTACTAAGGGCTACCCTTGCAAGGCCCGCTTTAAAGCCGTCCGCAATGGTGAAATCGTCAGAGCCACAACCCTGGAACATACACACGAACCACCTAATTTTTCCATAGAGAACGGTATCTTGATTAAAATAAGAACTGAAAAGAGATACGTTGAAGCGGTTTAGAGAATTTTATACATAGTTTCGCACCTTGAGAATGAGACTCCCATTAAAAAGTCACCTCTCAAAATTGACACTATAAGCATTTTAACGCTTAGTTTAATTTTGCGAACTGACAATATTTTGTTTAGACTGAAATCCAAATACTTACGTTTTTTGCCAAACATAGGTGAAAACAAGTGGATATAAATGAGATATAAGTGGGTAAGGTAGGTTTAATGACGGTCTTATCTAAAGATGCAGTTTGTATTAAACTAAATATTTCTTAGTATAATGGACCTAAATAATATGAAGTAGATTCACGTTATTACCTACTCTGATGTAAAGGTATAGTAATCGTGTTAAGCTACCGCTGCCTGGCTGGTATATGACACACTAGTGACGTGTATTTTTACTTTAGACTTATTAATAATCTGCAGTGCATATCTCGTATTTATCACTGGAGCCTTCAAATGTAAAGATATTTTAAACCTTGACTGTATCAATGTAGTAAATTTTATTTTGGTTTCGATACAATGTACATTAAAATACTCAATAATTGAATTAGAACTAGCTACTGCCTTTATAAAGATTTTAATCACTATTTTTCTATATATTTCACCATCTAACTATTTTACAACTTATTTATTCCTCATATTATTTTTATGAAAAAGTAAACCTTCTACCAAACCACGACTAAATTATTACTTCAAAATTCTTTTCCTAGAACCGATCGTTCTTTAATTTTGTACAAAGATTATTCTGAAGTATTGCTTTTGTGTAGGTATCCATTAGTATTGTACTAACCTACCTGCCAACTCTCCAACAGCTATTAAATTCCCCTACTTCTTCCAGTCGTCAGGTTCGTCCGTAATGCGTCAGGCAAGGAACTGGCCCTGGTCCGAGGGTACACTTTCTACTGCGGCGCCAAGAACCTCCGCACCAACATCTGGCGATGCACCCGTTGGGGCACATGCAAGGCCAGATTCATCATGACCAAGTCCCCGGAGTGCGAGCTGCTGACCGCTCAACTGGAACACGCCCATAGCGCGCCTAATTTCATCATCAATGGTGGAGTTTACATCAGACTTTAAAAACTTTACTGTAAGATTAGGGTTTCATTCATCCGAATTACATGTAGGTAGGCCAATAGCCATAGGGTTTGAAATTACTGGCACGTGAGGTATCCCATCTTAGGCCTCTAGGTTGGCAACGCGTCTGCAATACTCCTGGTGTTGCAGATGTTTATGGGCGGTGGTGATCTCTTACCATCAGGAGACCCACTTGCTCGTTTGCCATCCAGTCGAATTAAAAAAAAAACAATTCAATCTCCGCTATAAAAACTATAATATTGCGGAAAATGGCCTGTGTGGAGAATTTAGTTTCCAATAACATTTTTTATCTGTGGAGTACATTTGATATTTTGCCTGTTGAAATACGAGTAACTATTATACCTTTATTTAAAATAACGAGATATATCAAAAGTAATAGGTACATACACTGCTCGTTCACCATCATCAGCCGGAAACGTCCACTGTTGAACGCACTTATGAATGTCAAAAAAAATCTACCACCGGTTCGGAAAAACCTCTGTTGAGAAGAATCCGGCAAGAAACTCAACGAGGTATATATTTTTTAAACAGATTTACAATATTATTATATGATATGTATACATCACAAGTATTTAACACAACTTTATTTTTAACACAGTTGGTTCGCTATTTGAAGGGATCGCTAATGCGGATTGGAATTATTTCTAAATATCCCTGTCCATGATATAATCATTAACTTTATAATACGCCTTAGATATTAATGTCTTTTTGACAATAGATCTGAATTTTGTATCCGTTTCATTTATAATATTTTTAGGAATTTTATTATAAAAACGTATGCAATTGCCCAGAAACTACTTTTTGGTTTTAGCCAGACTGTAAGATGGAACTTTAAGCTTCCCTGTGTTTCTAGTAGCCTTTGGCTTATCGACGTTAGTGGGGAAATCACATATGTTCTTCCTTACATAAATGATTATTTCAAAAACATACGTCGTCAATAAACAAACGTCTTCCGGTTCGTGGTCGCCACTCGAGGACTTTTCTTACCCAACGGTTATCTGTTCTTCGAGCGATGTGGCCCGCCCATTGCCGACGAATTTCCGTATTCCGGCTTCTATCGCGCAAAGAAACTCCAAGCATAGCTCTCTCCATAGCTCGTTGCGTGACTCTGAGCCTCTCTAAAAGGCCAACAGTCAAGGTCCAGGACAGCACTGCTCCTTGTAATACCTTATAAACATAGTGGCGGATACGTATTATAATAAGTGTGTAAATTAATTTTACATAATTAAATAATACAAAAATTCGAAATATATTAAATCAGAAAAAAATATAATTGGTAGACATAACTACTATAAAATAAGGCTTGCTGTGTATTGAGCCACTGTGATCTGGGCCAAGATAAATCGGACACTGTACCCTTTCGCTCCAGGTAAATCTATTTTTTTTTTTCGTAATAGCGTTAGTAAAAATCACTAGAATCTGTTTCTAATTCATAAGTCTCATTTATTCATTTACTACGAGTACAAGCTTTTATTTTACAATTCGGTATAGTCGCCCTGCAGGTCTTTGCGGATAATTGCGTTGTAGTTCAATACGCATAATGAATGTTTGTCATAATTTAAGTTATGTATGAAATACCTAATGCCATTATTCATAGATGCTTAAAATAGTTAATTAGAGGTTGGTAGCTTTTAATGAAATACACCGCTAGGATACACCGCTAATAGTGTAAGAGATGATAAAATAATTATTGAATGTAAACATTACTTCTTGCTAAACATTCGTGATTTTCACTCATACTCAAAATACCACGAACGGAAACGTCGAGGTAAATACCTAATACTCGTGTGTGTTGGCGTGATAAGTCCCGTTCGTGGTATTTTGACTATTATTGCGAGAGTTCGTTACAATTGATTACAACTTTTTACTGCACTACTTACTACTCCACAGGCAACCGATCGGATGGATGATACCTAATTTGTGCTTATATGTATTATGATCAAGCAACTACTCTTCAGTCTCAAATAATTACCAGTATCTATATAGTATAAAGCTTGTCTGTGATCAAAATTGTGTTTGAAAATACATACATATGCTCGAAAAACATAACCCTCCTTCGTGCAGTCGGGTAAAAATGGGTATCCGTTAATAACAATTTTTCTAGAGGGGAAACGTGTGGTGACTTCTGACACAGTTTTGTACCTTGTCGCTTCACAGAGCTGTTAAAAGCGTAAAAATATGTCACTATTGTAATTTATATTGTTAATAGTTTTAGGTTTTTCTTTTTGTTTTTAAACTAATTAGGTACTAGCTTTATAGGCGCTTTGGTTCATACTGTAAGCCTGTAAATGTTAATTTTATTAATAAATAAATAAAAGCGGTTTCGCATTACGACCGAAGTCGTTGTAGAACTATTTGCATGATGTAACTACCATCGAGGGTTCCCTGGTCAAACCCAATAACTCGATCTAATAATTCATAAAAAATTCGAATTTACACTTCTACGTAGTATTTCGACTTATCGGGTTTGACCAGAGAACCCTCTTACTAGTTTTGCGATTACTTAGGACCGTATTTTCACGAATTTGGATCAGATTCTTATTCGACGTAGAACCAAACCACTTTGACTAGACGAAAGCGAGAAATTTTCACATATTTATGGAATACCCATAATGCTTATCTTTAAGTGCCATTCTTGTATTTGAATTAATAATAAGTAGTGGTTATATGTGTTTATGTTATTTATAGTAATTTTATTTGTACATACTCGATTAAATTATATTAAAAATCAATGTTCTTTGCTATGTTTGCTAAGTATGGCTGCTCCGATATAATCAAAGGACCATTATATATTTCGTTCAGTATTCTTTTTAAATTTTACGTGTTGTGACGTGTTCCTGTTACGCCCTAAAATTTTTTTTAAAATTTTTTATTGTACCATTTTGTCGGCATAGTATATATATATATATATATATCCGTGCAAAACTACAGCTTTCTAGCATTGATAGTCCCTGAGCAAAGCCGCGGACGGACAGACAGACATGGCGAAACTATAAGGGTTCCGTTTTTGCCATTATGGCTCCGGAACCCTAAAAAAGAAAAAAAGAAAGAAATACATTTATTCATAACATAGCAATAGACAACACTACACAAGACACAACAATGTTATTAAGTGCGACAGCATATATAGGTAGTAAGATATGTGTCATTGCGGTTGTCAATCGGACACTGGCTCAGCATAAACGCCCCAGCGCTGATTTTAAGCCAGCACCGTCGGTGACCGCTATAAAAATATACTACATACTAAATATACAACTAAAAAAAACAACTATACAACTATACATATAAAACTACATGAATTTATAAACTACGATACATATTATATTGTGACTTTTTCTTTTAATATTAAGTTAGTACGTAAACATAATTATTAGAACATTTAAATATAGTGTACACACTTGCCAAGTAAACGAACGGGTGTTCTATACACACGAGCGAATGAAGTACTGGCAAACGTGGTGATGCTCCAGAAATGATATTTGTGGGGCCCGCTTTAGGACCGTCCTGGATGGCCAATAATTTCTTCTAACTGCAAACTGGAACACTAAAGCCCAGGCGATTGAAACTTATTCATGGCTTATATCTATAATAATTATATAGTTTATTATTACGTAAAGAGTAATACTCGTAACATAACGTTTTATAAATATTTCTAGTCTCTATGTATCTGGTAAATTAGTAGTACTTGCATTTATGTATGATCAGTGCTCTCTCTGTTACCCTGGAAAGCTTTAATAATTATAAAAGGTGAAGGTAATTCGAAAAAAAAAAAACAAATAAATAGTTGATTGCTTAAAAAGATTGTTTTCTGTATGAACTACACGAGGCATTGGATTTAAGGTTGTAAAATTAATTTGTTTAAATTTCAAGGGGCAGATTCCATTAAAAAGAGTTTTTTTATAATTCATGTATTTATGTAGTCAGACCTCTAGAAGTATACAACACGTAAGTGTGGTGATATTAATATTCACTTTTGTTTGCAGTTATTTGGACTAAAAGCTGCAGAGGCAAAGAGATGATTGTAGTCAACGGGTATTCCTTCTGCTGCCAGAGCCGACACGGCAAGACAGTTCGTTGGATCTGCTCGGCCGGTTCCAAGTGCCGAGCCACCGTCCACACCATGAAACAAGCAGTGAAACGCGCTAGATTGGACCACACGCATCCGCCAAACAAACACATTATTAAAAATGGAATCTACATTAAAATATGAATTTTTAATATATTTTTTAACCTATTCCAGACAATGAATGAGTGTAACGCAGTTTATAAGTACAATAAGCCTAGGATTAGTTGGCATGTAAGTATCTAAACATTTAAATTGAAATCGAAGTACTTATCTCTAAGACTATGAATTAAACACAGCTGATGATAATTCCATAAAGGGGGCCTTCCGGGTTAAATTTTTTTCTGTTATATTCTAATTAGAACGAAAAGAAATCGGTAGCTCTGTGGCCAGCCTGCAGACACTGTACAGCCTACTAAGAAAGTTGTCTGGAAACGTAGTTTTACAAATATTATTTTTCCTTGCCATACTACTTTTTACAAACTTATGTTTTAATTGCCATGCTAGTATTCAAGTATAAACTTTTTTAACTTGCGGCATTAGTTTTTACTAACTTTTTTTTACTTCTCGTACTAGTGTGTAAGTTGAACTTAACTATAGGTTGGATGACAATGCAATCGCTGTCAACAAAAATTACGGCCAGTATTAAAAATATCTTTTTTGCCAGAAACTTGCTTAATGATCTAAGTATCCTGCATTTCTGAATTTATTATTAAGTATAATTAAATTACCTTTTAAAAACGTATCAGGACTATGCAATAAAATAAGTAGGTAAATAAAAAAATACTTAAAAACTGGTTTCATTTTGATCCTCTTGCTTCGAGTATTACATACTAATATCTTACCATATTCCCTTACTTATCCTAAATTATCAATATATAACTTTTTGCCGGTTTGAATGTCATGTATATTACCACTTCATGCTTAAACTACTAGACCGATGTAAATGACATTACTTATGGAGATAATTTGAGAACCTGGGGAGGACATGGGACAGTTTTTATATTATAACTGTCTGTCGGTTGAATGTCTGTCTATTACCACTTCACGTTTAAACTAGTAGACCGATGTAAATAACATTACTTATGGAGATAATTTGAGAACCTGGGAAGGACATGAGACAGTTTTTATCATGGAAATTTGCATAGTTCCTTCAGGATAGTGATAAAAAATGGTTAAATGAAGTTGCGGTCAAAAGTTATTGTTATGTTTAGTAATTGATCTTTCGAAAGTATACATTTTAGATTGGTTTGGAGCTGTAATGATAATGTTACATATTTAATTATTCATGTTTCACTGCAGTTATTTGGACTCAAAACACCAGAGGCAAAGAGATGATCATAGTCAACGGCTATTCGTTCTGCTGCCAGAATCGTCACCTGGGGAATGTTCGTTGGATCTGCACGGTCGGTGGCAAGTGTCGAGCCTCCATCAGCACTGCTAACCGAGTAGTAACACGTACCAAATTGGAGCACACGCATCCACCAAACAAGTTTATTATCAGAAATGGAATTTATATCAAAATATAACTTTAATACAGCTGGCGACGATAAAGTCTGCGTTGGTGAAAGTTTGGATGAAGTTTTTTTTTCAGAACGTAAACTGGTGTTGAAAACTTGTTCACCTTATTTATGTTATGTCCTTCTCCAATAGCTTTGCGGCTCCGTAAATTTCTATAAATATAAATAAAGCTGTTTAGAAATAAGAACAATCAAAAATGTTTTAGTAATAATATTTTTAGCTTGCGCTTTTACTGTAGGTATTTGCATATAGCGTCGACTTATTTAAAAAATAAACGAATCGAGTTAATGTTAATTGGAAATCTCGTCAATCTCCAGCTTCAAATGTAGTACAGTCAACGTCATAAATAAGTGATCACTTTTGTACCTTGTCACTTTAACGTCATGTCTGAAAAGCCATACGAAATTGTGTAACGACTGAAAGCGACAAGGTACAGAAATGATCACTTATTTATGACGTTGACTGTACAAACATAACTAGAAACAATTCGCTAGATTTGATGAATGTTTGAATTTTACAGTTATTTGGGCTCTAAACAGCCGAGGCAGGCAGATGGTCATTGTCAACGGGTATACATTCTGCTTACACTCGCAACAACAGCAAACTGTTCGGTGGGTTTGCACACACGGCACTTCAAAATGTCACGCCTCCGTGAATACCGTATTTCGTGAAGTGACACGTGCGAAACTGCAACACAGTCACCCGCCAAATAAATTTATAATAAAAGACGGAATCTATGTCAAGTTGTAAATAAAAACCTTACAAATTATCTCTTTTATTTATCGATTAATCGACTTTTTTATTGTGTTTACGTGTTTACGGCAAAACGGGACGATTAGATGCCAAAAACGTTCGTTAAGACTTAAGAACAATACCTTTTTTCTAGTTATTTGGACTCGAAACAACCGTGGCAAAGAGTTGCTAGTAGTGAACGGATATACATTCTACCGCCACACGCAACTAAAATACGCCACTCGTTGGGTCTGCACACTCGGCACGGACAAATGTCGCGCTCATGTGAAGACCGTTGATCGTAAAATTGTACGCGCCAATCTGAAGCACACTCACCGGATGAATAAGTTTGTACTAAGAGATGGAATTTATATCAAATTATAACCACAACAAAAGCTGCCATTCCTAACTTTGTCTCCGATGTTTATCTACTATATTTTAAATTAGCGTATCATCTATCTATCAACGTATTGGCATTGCCATACTTACAACGAGGAAACGCAGCCAGCCTTATGGGCACCCTGCCCAATAGTAGCGACTTGGGTGATTTTTGTAAATATAGATTTTTAGGATTAGAGTAAGTTTGTTTTAGTTCTTTTTTTATTTATTTCTGTTAATTGTTGTATATATTATTTGTTTGTTTATAAATAAATTTATAATTTTACTCTATCTCTTTTCGTCTCCTAACTTTTAACCTGTCCAGTATTCATTTTTTATGACTAAATTACTATCTGTTAAGGTGATTCTTAACCAGACACCCGGTGGCCTGTCGGCAATCAAATCTTGAGTCGAATATTGCTCTCTCTATTGGTTGGTTAGATATTTTTATATTTGGTGTAGGTTGGTACATATTTAATAATTATGTAGATAGGACGACAATGCAAGAACAGCCAAAAAAAAATCAGTAAAAAAGCAAAACCATTAAAAATGTGTTTTTATTTTACAAAAACTTACTTGGCCATAAGATCTTTTCAGATTTTTTTGTACTCTCATTGCACTGATTTGTGGTATTTATTTAATAAAGCGTACTTTTATTGTATCATATTTTTTTATTTAATTAATAAGATACCTATTTTTTGGATGGTCATATTTGTGGTTGAATACTTAACGTTTTTTCCAGCAATTTGGACTCGAAACAACCGTGGCAAAGAGTTGATCATAGTGAACGGGTACACATTCTACTGCCATACGCAACAAACGCGCACTGTCCGATGGGCCTGCACTTTCGGCACTTCTAAGTGTCACGCGTCCGTGAGCACCGTAAATGGTGCAGTAACACGGGCCAAGCTGCATCACACTCACCCGGCGAATAAATTTGTGATAAAAGATGGAGTCTATATGAAATTATAAGTAAATGACTTTCCATTACTTTTTTGGATTACGTACGTTTACTTCAGAATGTTTTGTATGAATGAATGAATGAAAAAAGTTTATTCGACACACACATTAATAGCAGAAATACATAATATGACATAAAATATTAAAAAATAAATGAAAAATAAAAAATATAAAATTTTGCATGTGTGAGCGAAATATCAGCATAAATATCACAGTATTTTTATTTGTACAAATATTGTACAAATGTACAATAATGTAATGTAATTGTTAATGTAGTATTAGTATTGGTCACTTGATTAGAAACTTGACCATACATATATTTTTACAGTTACTTGGACTCGTAACAACCGTGGCAGTCATCACTTTGCATCATAGGCAAAAGCGGTCTATGTGGTGGTGTGGGTTTACACTTTTGATACAATTAGGTGCCACGATGTGCTTTATAACGAGGGGCGCAAAGTAGCACGTACCAAATTACTCATCCAATATGCAAGTTTGTGTTATAGAATGGAATAAATATAATTGTAAATAAAGCTACAATGAGGCTATATTTTTATTTATATTTATTTGAGTTCTAGAGTACGCCACAATTAACTAAAAAAACTCAACCAAACTGCAACTTTCCAGACATAACGCAATTTAAATATGAATAAAGCTACGATGAGACCATATACTAAAATCGTCTTAGATAACTTCTTACTGTTGAAGTGTTTCATTTTTATCAATTTGTGTAAATTTACTTCTGTGTAAATTTATAAATAAGGCTGCGATCGAACCACGACTTTGAAGAATTTTTTACTTAGATTGTGTATGTTTACAATAAATAAATAAAATATTGTTTAAAAAAAATCTTTACTCCGTAGCCAGATGTAGGTATTGTGAATGGATACAAAATAAGTGTTAAAAATTTGACGATTTATTTTTTATAGTAATTTGGACTCGAAGCATCCGGGTAAAGAGATTATAGTCAATGGATATTCATTTTGTTGCCAGAAGCAACAGCAGCGGACAGTTCGATGGATTTGTACCTATAGCGCTAAGTGCAAGGCAGCCGTATTTGTGTATAAACGTGAAGTGACCCGTGCCAAGCTAGACCACAGGCACCCGCCAAACAAGTTTATAATTAAGAATGAATGGACAATATCAAATTGTAATTAAAGGTGTGGCCAACCTAAAATATTTAACAATATTTTTTTTAATTCTTAGCTGGTATTTTCAGCGTAGCTAGGACAAAAATAATAATACTTAATAGAAATTCGATAGTTGAAGACTTTTTTTTTCATTCTAGTTATTTGGGCACGAAACCAACGTGGCAAAGAGATAATCATAGTCAACGGATATACGTTTTACCGTCAGTTACAACAAAAGCACACCATTCGGTGGGCCTGCACTGCCGGGACCACGAAGTGTAAGACTAACGTACTTACGAGTAAGACTCAACGAGAAGTGATACGCGCCAAACTAGATCACAGCCATCAACCCAACAAGTTTTTCATTAAGAATGGTATTTATACTAAATTGCCAATAAAGCCATGATTAAATTGAAACATTCAATCATTTCCTTTTAAATTCTTCATATTTGCCTTTAGCTTGTAGGGTGACAACCGAAAGCCTAAGCGTTATAACGATTACTTTTATTGAAACAGATTTCAAATGAAAACTTCCGACTGTAACTCATTACAGGATGTTCCGTTTAAGTCGTTCAACTGACCCAAACAACTACTAAAATATTCAAAAGATACCTTGTTTAAACTATATTTTAGAATTTAGAATTCTCCTTTAGTATTTACGGCTTGGTTAGGACAAAAGCAATAATTGGATGATTAAAAGACATAACCTTGTTTCTAGTTATTTGGACACAAAATAACCGTGGCAAACAGATTATCGTGGTCAACGGGTATTCATTTTACCCCCAGAAGCAACAAAAGCATACCATTCGGTGGGCCTGTACTGCCGGGACTACTAAGTGTAAGACTAACGTGTTTACGAGTCAACGTGAAGTGATACGCGCCAAACTAGACCACAGCCATCAACCCAACAAGTTTTTGATTAAGGATGGAATCTATATCAAATTACATAATAATAAAATAATTAATTAAATTGTAAATAAAGCTTTGATCAAAATGTAACATTCAGTCATTTCCTTTTGAATTCTACATACCTTTACGGCTTAGCTAGGACGACAACCGAAAGCCCAAGCGTCGTAACGATTACGGATATTATTTTTCTCGGAGAATTATACCTAATGGTTCTAAAAAACAGATGAAATTGCTACGGACTGTGACTAAATTCTATCACTTTCTGCAGCAATAAGGTATCTTAAAACTTATCCGGATTTTTTCAATTCATGATTGAATTAGTTTGTCTGAACCGTGAACAGCCCGTTAAATTATTTTCAGGGGCTTTTAATTTTCGGAATATTGAAAACGCTTTTGAATTCACATTCTAATTCTTCTTTAGTATTTATGGCTTGGTTAAGACAACCAATTACAGTTGTTACAGACTTGATGATTAAAAGACATTGTTTTTTTTCTAGTTATTTGGACTCGGAACAACCGTGGCAAAGAGATGATCATAGTCAACGGGTATACGTATTACCGCCACATACAACAAAAGAATAATATTCGGTGGAACTGCACTGCCGGTGCTAAGTGTAAGGCTTACGTTTTAACGATTCAACGTGGGATGATACGCGCTAAACGAGACCACAGCCACTCACGCCACAAGTTTGTGATAAAGGATGGAATCTATATCAAATTGTAAACAAAGTTGTGATCAACCCGAAAAATTCTATCACTTGATAACACCGTCCGATTGGGTTCTTTCTTGGTGTTTACGGCTTAGATAAGATAATAGCAATAATAGTTTATAAAGAATTCACAATTAAAGGCTTTTTTTTAGTTATTTGGACATGAAATAACTGTGGCAGAGATTATCGTAGTCAACGAATATACATTTTACCGCCAGTTACAACAAAAGACACAATTCGGTGGGCCTGTACTGCCGGGACTACGAAGTGTAAGAAAGATTATCGTGTTTACCAGTCAACGTGAAGTGATAAGCACTAAACTGTACCACAGCCATCAACCCAACAAGTTTTTGATTGAGAATGGAATCTTTATCAAATTAAATTAATTAGTAATTAAATTATAAATAGAGCTGTAATCAAAATGAAAAATTCAATCATTTCCTTTTGTATTCTTCATACCTATACGTCTTTACGGTTCAAGTAGGACGACAACCGAAAGCCCAAGCGTCAAAATGATTACACATATTATAATTATATTTTTCGGAGAATTATAATGGTTCTAAAACAGATGAAATTGCTACGAACTGTGGCTAAAATAGTATTTTATCACTTCCTGTACCTACCAATAAGGTATCTTAAAACGTATCTGGATTTTTTCAGCGTATTATCGAATTAATTTTTGTGAACAGTGAACAGTCCCGTTAAATATTTTCAGGGGCTGCTGATTGTCGATATATTGAAAACGGTTTTGAATCAAAAATTTTAACTAAAAGTCATTACAGGGATGTTCTTTGACCCAACCACCTACTAATTCATTTTAAGATACCTTACGAGTATATACACTATGTTTTAGAGTTCTCCTTTAGTGTTTATGCCTTGGTTAAGGCAAAAGCTGTAATAGTTATTAAAGATTTGATGATCGAAATAAATTATTTTTTCTAGTTATTTGGACGCGGAACAACCGTGGAAAGGAGATGATCATAGTCAACGGGTATACGTTTTACCGCCACATACAACAAAAGCATTCCTTTCGATGGGACTGCACTGCCGGCGCTAAGTGCAAGGCTTACATTGTAACAATTCAACGTGAAGTGATACGCGCCAAACTAGGCCACAGCCACCCACCCAACAAGTTTTTGATAAAGGATGGAATCTATATAAAATTATAAATAAAATATTGATCGAATTGAATTTTTTTAACTTGATAACACAGTCCATTTGAGTTCTTTGTTGGTAGCTTCGGCTTAGGAAGGACAGTAGTCATAATAGTTTTAAGATTTGACAGTTAAAGAAATTACTTTTTTTAGTTATTTGGACACGAAACAACCGTGGCAAAGAGATGATCATAGTCAACGGGTACACATTTTACCGTCACACATATCGAAAAGACACTATACGGTGGGCTTGCACTGCCGGCGCAAAGTGTAAAGCTAACGTGTTTACGACTCAGCGGGAAGTGACGCGTGCCAAACTAAACCACATCCACCCGCCAAATAAGTTTATAATTAGGAAGGGAGTCTATATAAAATTGTAATTAAAACCGTGATCAAACTAATACCTTCTAGTCTATCTCTATTCAACACTATTCTTTACAATTTTTTATTGTCATTTATGACTTAGTTTTTATCGATTTTGATCATTACTTTTTTTTCTAGTTATTTGGACACGAAACAACCATGGTAAGGAGATGATTATAGTCAACGGGTACTCGTTCCGTTGCCACACGCGGCAGAAAGTCACTGTTCGGTGGATGTGCACTTACGGCGCTAAGTGTAAGGCCATCGTATTTACTTTTCAACGTGATGTGGTACGTGCCAAGTTAGACCATAATCACCCGCCGAATAAATTTATAATTAAAAATGGAGTGTATACCAAGCTGTGAATAAAGATTTCAAACCCAAAAATTTCCATCAGTTCTTACCTTTTCAATGCTACTATCTGGCCATTCTTAAATTACATTTATTTTGTGACACACAAACAAAATATTTGCAATTTTCAAAGTTTACTGGGGCTGAACATTATAAAAAAATTGCGACGCGTCTAATTTATGGATGGCCTGCAACGTATTATATTTATCTCTTAGGTAGAACGGCGGGAAAATCAGTTGTTTGAGATTCCTTGATTATTATTATTTTTTCTAGTAATTTGGACTCGAAGCCGTCTTGATAAAGAAATGATTATAGTCAACGGGTACTCGTTTTGCTGCCACACGCGGCAGAAACAAAGTGTGCGGTGGAGATGCACTTACGGCGTCAGGTGTAAAGCCTACGTATTAACTTGTCAACGTGCAGTAACACGTACCTCGCTATGTCACTGCCACCCGCCAAATAGGTTTATCATAAAGAATGGAGTGTACATCAAAATATAAAATTGCGCGACTGCTGATACATAGATACCAACGAGAGCTGCCTTCTGACTGAAAGACGTTGCGTTCCGACGGTGCACCATGCCGCAGATGAATGCGATATCAGCGACGGTGACTGAAACGGGGGCACGCCGGTTTGTCAGCCAATTCGTTTTAAAAGTTTTGTATTTTTATTGATTATACTCGTATGTATGTTAGACTGTAAGGTTTCTAATGTATTGGCCACGTTGCCCAAAATAAATGGTTTAATTGTTAGGTTAGGTTATAAAAAAGTGTTTTCCTTACGTTTTGTACTTACCGCTAAAACGGTAGGAAACCCAGTTGTTAAGAGATTTGACAGTTATTTAAATTCACTATATTTTTTTCAGTTATTTGGACTCGAAGTAATCGTGACAAAGAAATGATTATAGTCAATGGATACTCGTTTTGCTGCCAAAAGCGGCAGAAGCAGACTATTCGGTGGATCTGCACTTACGGCGCTAGGTGTAAGGCCGCCGTATTTACGAATCAACGTGAAGTGATCCGCGCCAAACTAGACCACAGTCACCCACCAAACAAGTTTATAATTAAGAATGGAGTCTATTTCAAATTTTAATAATTTCCTTGTTCACTCTTTATGTGCACTTACGGCTATAGTCTGGGACAATAGCCAAACACGGTATTTGTTAAGTACTTTAAAGAGTTTTGATGATTACGAAAAAAAAAATTCGGATTACAATAATAAAATAACAATTCCGAAAAACAGGTGATATTACTATGAACGCAGGTTTAGTATTTTATTGGGTTAGATTAGGCTACGTAGGCACTATTCGTATGTTTTTTTTAATAATTACGTTTTGGAGCACCGCGACTTTCATGTTTTTTTGTAGTGTACACTGTTCCTTATGAAATATAGAATGGCAAGACTAGTTTTTTAATAGGCGGCCCTGTGGTGATTGTCTTTGGACAGCCACATGGATTTGAATAAAGAGAGAGGAATGTAAGAGTGTAGTAGAAAGCACCTACCTGGGTGAGGAGAGCTAGAATTAATGTGTGATGGAGCGGCTGTGCGGGTGAATCGTAGTGTATTGCAATACGAGACTGTGTGGTCATAATCACGAGGCGAATAAGTATGTTATAAAAAATGGTATTTATATTAAACTCTAAATATATAGTGTGATCTAATTGGAATATCCTGTTACTTTTGAATAATATGTGTATAGTTGCATAGTCTGTCTCGGTTTCCGTTTTTCTTTTTCTTTTATTGTTTTTATAGTCACGAATAAATGTTTTTCTTTCTTTTCTTTTCTATCTTTCTTTTCTTTCTTTCTTTCATATTTAAAATTGGTTGTTGCAATATATGCAATAAATAACAAATATCTCTTTTACTTTTGCTTCCGAGGCTATGGAATCAGTTGCCGGTCGCCGTCCGACAATCTTCCTCCGTATACTCGTCCAGGGAGACATTGTAGATGTGTCTCACTTTATGGTTCCTTGATTATTTAGTAGCGCTGCGTAGGACGTCCACCAACGAGATGGACGGATGACCTGGTTAATGTCGCGGGTTCACGTTCAGGCAACTGAATGTCTATGGGGGAGGCCTATGTCCAACAGTAAACGTCCTATGGCTGATATGATGATGATGATGAAATAATTATCCCTTATACTTGTGATATATTTATGTATTGTACGTAATGTCTTTATTTATTTATTTTATGTTTAGTTACAGGCATATTACAATGTTTTATATACCTATTTATTATATATATTTAGGGTTTACATATGCATTTATTTATTCAAATGTTTTGTTCTATTTGTCGATCCTGGTTTTTTTTTTGATTGCTCTTCTTTACCACTCAAAGGTTGACTGGCAGCGATCCCTTCAGGGATAAGTCCGCTTTTGTACTTAAAACCTTTATTTTTTTTGTAACCTTTTTGTTTTTCCCTTTTTTACAATAAAGAATAAAAACAAACAAACATACGTCATTACAAAAAATATAATGAAAATGAACTAAAACGAACTAATTCAAAACTAAAATAATTCTACATTTACATAATTTACAATATATCTCCCAGATCGCTGATATTCGGGCTGGGTGTCCATGAAGCTGGCTACGTTTCTTCGTTGTATGGCAATGCCAATACGTTGACCGAGGAAAGAGCCAGCCCTATGGTCACCAGTGGAACTGACTAGCTTCTTTTTTTTTAAATTTTAAAAACTAAAACCGATAAAACTAAATATGTTCACTTCCGGACCAAACAAGGAAAAAGTTTAGAATTGTGTATAGTATGCAGTGGTAAGCCAATATAACAGTCAGTGTCAAAATTTCTTGGGACTTGTTGTGGACGAATACTGTGACTGGAAAGAACAAGTTAAAGCAGTTTTTAGTAAAGTAAACAGATTTGTTTTTGCTCTTTAAAAAATGCGTCTTGTTGCATCACGGGAGGCTGCTCTTCTGGTTTATCATGCCTAGCCTATGTATGCTCTGCCCTTAGATATGGAATTGTTCTGTGGGGAAATTCTACCGATATTAAGAAAGTTTTTGTAGCCCAAAAACGGTGTATAAGAGCTATATGGAGCCTGAAACCAACTGATTCATGTAAAACTGTCTTTAGAAAGAATAAGATCCTCACACTTCCATGTTTATACATTCTAGAGGCATGTTAGTTTGTACGGAACCATATGGAACTGTTTATAATAAGGATAATAATACAATACAATACAATACAATTACTCTTTATTGTACACCAGAAATAGTAAGCGATACAGAGAACAGGTACACAGAGAAATTTACAAGGTAAGCAATAATAAGCGATAATAAGGGGACTGAGACGCAAAAGCATTTAAATTTACTAGTTGCTGTCGTGAGCTCCGACTCACGAAAGAGGTAAACGCTTTATCTATGGTTATCTTGTCTATGAATATTGTCTGTGGTTAGGAACCGTTTAATTTAAATGTCAAAGTTTTTCTCACAAGCACTAATATTCAGTTGATTCAGTATAATTTTGTTAGTTGAAAAGTAATAACATCTGTAATAGCAGCTGGTGAAGCAGCTGCAACTTCCTAAGAGCTAAGTATCTAGCATAGTTTGTTCCTTGCTAAATTTCATCTTTTACTTCATGCGTACTTGTATCCCCCATACATACCCTGTTTTTTTGTATTTTTTATTTATTTAATTGTATACTGTAGTTTTAAGTATTTTATATGTAATTATTTTATGTTGAAAAAATGTCTTTCTGCCAAGTTTCTTGCGGCGCATTCTTCTTGGCAATGATGGTCTTTCCGAAAGCGCTGGTTTAAAAAATGACGTGTAAAAGTGCCCATCGCGCCTATTTACTGAATAAATGATTTGAATTTATATTTTGAGCAAAAAAATATTTTAGTTCATTTGTACTTAAATACAATACAACCAACTGGTAGTTTATCCTAATGTCTTTGTTATTACTTTGTTATTGCTTTACGCATTATTGATTGATTATTTGGATATCATAAACAGTTTTTGGTATAATTGACGTATTTTATTCCAGTTATTTGGACTCGAAACAGTCGTGGTAAAGAGATGATCATAGTCAACGGGTACACATTCTGCCGGCACTCGAAACAACAACAGACGTTTAAGTGGATCTGCACCCTCGGCTATACTAAGTGTCAAGCCACAGTTAACACCTTCGAACACCAAGTGATACGTGCCAGGTTGGATCACACTCATCCGGCTAACAAATTTATGATACGAGATGGAATTTATTTCAAAATATAAGGAAAACTGTGACCATGCTGGAACCTTCTAGTTTCGCTTAAATTGGAGTTGTGATGCAAGCGTCAGTGCCGTCAGTAGCGCTACGATCGTGACGCCTTGTAAGAACGATATTATCAATGCAGTAACCACTCGAGCTTTGTTGTCGATATTGACATATTCATATCGTAGTTTCATTCGCGTTAGGCTCCGCATTTTCGTGCTCTATTTGGAGAAAACCGAAGCAAACTGTTTAAAAAAAAAAAGTTTTCAGCTCATTACATCATTCACCTGAAATAGGATTGTCTCTATTGCAGATTTTAGATTTGGCTAGTACCTATTAAGTAATAAGTAACAAGTAATTTATGACATGTCCTCTTAGAAATTGCTCCCAAGATTATCTGGCGTACCTATTCATAAGTACAAGTCCGCGTTGGTCGCATCCCCTCTTTTCGAGGGCATTTCCCTAGCTACCACAGCCAGTATAGAAATTCTTGGTATTGACATCTCGAGTGAAGTCCAGTTCCGCGATCATTTGGAGGGTAAGGCTAAATTAGCCTCGAAGAAGCTCGGCGTGCTCAACAGATCGCCATCACCGCCTCCAGCTTTATAAGGCGCAGGTTCGTTCACATTGGAATACTGCTCTCATCTGTGAGCAGGGGCTCCCCAGTACCAGCTTCTCCCTCTGGACCGCATACAACGTAGAGCGACTCGAATAGTTGGCTGCCAACGAATTTCTGATCGATTTGACTCCTTGGCGCTGCGTAGAGATGTAGCTTCACTGTGCATCCTCTATCGCATGTACAACGGGAGTGCTCCGAGGAGTTATTCGGGTTGATCCCTGCCGCATGCTTCCGCCACCGCCCTACGCGACAAAACTTCCATCCTCACCACATAGATGGTGTGTGTGGTGTGTGGTGATGGTGTGATGGTGTTCTACTTTGCGTTTTTCCAGAAATTTCCTGCCTCGCACAGCAAAGCTCTGGAATGAACTATCGCTGCGGTATTCCCGGACCGATGCGACCTTCAAGCTTTCAAAAAAAGAGCGTACTCCTACCTAAAAGGCCGGCAACACACTTGTGACTTTTCTGGTGTTGCAGGTGTCCATGGGCAACGGTAATCGTTTGTTAATGTATGTTTTAAATATATCAACTTCTACTGATATGGGTTTAATCTCTCTCCCTCTCTCTCTCTCATTTTATAACATTAATAAGGGTTGGGATTTAAGCACACCGAATTGTAAAACATATTTAGACATTTCAAAATGTCACACTCGTGCCAATCTGGATCACAAACGAGCACAGAACATGTTAAATATTAAAGAATAATGTTAAGTAAATATGATTGGTTTTTTGGAGTATTTTTGTATTTTTTATTTCAACTCCAAATTTGTTACTTTTACGGGTATCCCGTGAAACCATAAGAAAAACCAGAAAAAGAGACCAGCGCTGGGCTCTTTTTCTGGTTTTTCTGTGCATCCATGTCTGTTTGTATTTTCGATTAAGTAAATAGTTGCTTATTGTAAGTAAATTTAACTTTCTATCAAAATTGTTGTTTTAAGTATATTTTTGTCACGTGAATTTCCGCTACGTGAAGACAGGCTACGGGTAAAAAAATGTGGAATCATAATTGAGGGTACCAGATACCCACATCTGTGACAATAGTTTAAAAAATGGGTTATAGTCTTTTCTCTTATTTTTTGCAGTAATTTGGGCTCGAAGCAACCGTGACAAAGAAATTATAATAGTCGGTGGGTACACATTCTCCTACAACAGCCTTACACCCCGTAATAGTATTCGTTGGACCTGCTCTCGCGGTACTACCAAGTGTCACGCCGTGGTGTATACCGAAGATCGCAAACTGATTCGTGCCAAAGTAGACCACACCCACCCGCCCAATAAGTACATAATTAAAAATGGCATCTATATCAGATTATAAAGCTAATTAAAGCCGTGGCTTGCCCATGAATAGTAGATTGTACAACAAGAGCATAAAATGAGCCATTTTACCCTCGGGAAAAATGGGACGTTCTTATACCAACGTCGTCGCCGTCGTCAGTGGATAGATATTTCGAGGGAAAGAAAATAGCTTAAATGCTCGACTTGTACACTTTGCTTTTCACTTTGATTGCGAGGAAATGAAATAGCAACAGTGGAAACAATTGTTCAGTTACAAGGTACCTTAATTATTTTTCATACATTGCAATATGATTATAAATTTTTAGTTTATTGATTTAATTTGATTGATTTCATTGAATTTAACTTTTTTGTTTGTGGCTCCTGCCCCCTGCCACAGAAGTTACAAGTGCTAGAATTCGACAAAATTGTAAGATTTTACTATGACAAACTTGAAAATTTTGACGAATTTAGCACTTGTAACTTTTGTGGTGCAGGACACTGATTGCCTAGGTCTAGACGAAGATTTTACTTTATGCACTAGACTCTAGAGCATAACAAGTTATTTCATGTCGCCTTAATCCAGCATAAATACGAAGTTTATGAGCATGAGAAAAGGTAGTTAGTTATTTTAATAAAAAGATAATAATTAAAAATCAGACATGTTTTAATTGTTAATATGTTAGCTGGCTTCCCCAAAACAAACAAGATATGTACGATGTACGTACGGTGACGACTACGACGATAGTGACGATTCTTGTACCATGTAATGATTGAAGCCCAATATATAGTGTGTAGGTGAGGTAGATGGCTATAGTTCCACTCTTGCTGGCTCGTGCTGAGCCACCGACTTCAAACTAGTAGAAAATTATTTTCAAGGTTTTTGAAGTCGGTTCCATTTTCAGTTAATTTTTTTTTGGTGAGTGTTTTATTTCTGGGGAAACACGCGTGTTCGAAATTTAGCTGAAGTGAAGCTCGTTGCCCAGGTACTATATTAAATCTGACAAGCAAGTGACATTTGGTTTCAATTTAGTATTTTATTTTGGCTTGCTTGCTTTTTATTGCTGCAGCCTATCCCTGGCCTGTGGACAAACATGAAAACACATGTTGTTTCTACTAAGTATTCATTTTAGTGATATTTTCAGTATTGTGGATCCGGAATTCAAAAGGGAAGGATATGTGCGTCGTTAATGGCTTTTCCTTTTACCGTCAGAAAGAGCATTGCAACACGATTCGCTGGAAGTGCACGTCGAGCCTGTGCAAATCGGCGTTCACAACCACCCACAAGAATGATATCATCCGCTCCAATTTATACCACTCACATATGCCACCATTTTATACAATTACAAACGGTATTTACATTAAATTATAGAAAAAATAAAACTACGCTAATTCATCTTGCTTCTCGGCTAATCCGTGCACCATACGAGTAGCTGCAGTGCACGTCTGCGCGACATGTATATGTTATGACTAGACCCCGCTATCGGAGGTGCAATTTGGTAGCTGTCAAGTCTTAGGGATGGGTAAAAAATATTTTAAAATACTAACAAAATGACGATAAAATTATTTACCATAACGAGATAATGACAGTCTAAGACTTAAATTAAACGTGTTTATACAAAATAAAACAGGACTAAATACAAAATGAATAATGTTTTAACATTTTTAATTTATATATGCAGAAAAAAAACTTTAATTAAATCCAATATATCTTAGCTCTATTTATTTTGAGAAATATGTCTCGTAATATTATTACTAATTTTTTATTAAAATTATGGTAATATATTTAAAAAATATTTTGAATGTCTCGTAATATATTACTAAATTTTTAAAATTTAGTAATATTACGAGACATATTTTAAAAATAAAAAGAGCTAAGATATATTGGGTTTAATTGAAGTTTTTTTTTTCAATTTCATATTTAATACAATATTCATTTTGTATTTTTTTATTTTTATTTGACTGGATGGAAAGCGAGCAAGTGTGCCTCCTGGTGGGGGCGTGTAATTATTCCTGTTTTACAAAAACAAACACGTTAGACTGTCAATATGGTAAAGAAAAATTATCGAGAGTTAGTTAGTATTTTAAAGTATTTCTTACCCATCCCTAAGACTTGACAGTGACAGCTACCAAATAGCACCTCCGATAGCGGGGTCTAGTACCTCCTCAAATAACGATTTGATAGTATTATGGTGCTTTCAGATTAGAGCTTACAAAAGAGACAAGTTGCGTTTTCAAGTAGAGGTAGGTATGTCTTTTTCTGCGAATTTGCGGAAGATATGAAAAACTGTATAAGACCCAACTATAAAATGGACATATATATTATATATATAAATTAGATAGTTCATCAGTGAGGTATAATTGTGGTTGATTTATGTGGAAGTGTCAGTGGACGGGTTTCAACATGTAGTCATAATTGTCTTGCGTGTTGGTTGCTGCGTAGCAAGGTTACATGTTTTGGTTGATTAAAAATTTAAATCGACTGAATGTATAATTAATTTTAAATTTACGAATTACTCATTTTTAGGATTCCGGAGCCAAAATGGCAAAAACGGAACCCTTATAGTTTCGCCATGTCTGTCTGTGTATCCGTCTGCGGCTTTGCTCAGGGACTATCAATGCTAGAAAGCTGTAACTTTTCACGGATATATATGTAAACTATGCCGACAAAATGGTACAATAAAAATTAAAATATTTTTTTTTAGGGTACCTGCCATAGACGTAAAGTGGGGTGTTTTTTTTTTCTCATCCACCTTATAGTGTGGGGTGTCGTTGGATAGGTCTTTTAAAACCATTAGGGGTTTGCTAAGACGATTTTTCGATTCAGTGATTAGTTTGCGAAATATTCAACATTAGTGCAAAATCGAGCAAACCCCCCCCCCCTCTAAAATCTAAACCAGTGGGTGGAAAAATTGGAAAAAATTCAGTATGTTTTTTTTTATTCGACTGGATGGCAAACCAACAAGTGGGTCTCCTGATGGTAAGAGATCACCACCGCCCATAAACATCTGCAACACCAGGGGTATTGCAGATGCGTTGCCAACCTAGAGGCCTAAGATGGGATACCTCAAGTGCCAGTAATTTCACCGGCTGTCTTACTCTCCACGCAAAACACAACAGTGCAAACACTGCTGCTTCACGGCAGGATTAGCGAACAAGATGGTGTTAGCAATCCGGGCGGACCTTGCACAAGGTCCTACCGCCTGGGTGGCGGTGATCGCTTACCATCAGGTGACCCGCATGCTCGATTGCCAGCTATTTGATAAAAAAATAAATCAGAGGGATATACGATGAGTGACAGTGACAATTAGTAAACCGATATTCCGTCATTTAAATGATCTATTTATTGTTATTCAGTAATAAGGATCCAAAACAAGCGGGGCAAGGAGCTGCTCATAGTTCAAGGATTTACGTTTTATCGCAAACGATGCAACAAGAAGTCTGTGGAGTGGCGATGTACGTCCAATAATATTTGCAGGGCGAGTGCACTGACTTCGCATGAGGATGAGTTACAAAAGACGAAGCTGGACCACAACCACCCTCCACCTGAATTTATGATTAGGAACGGAATATATTTTAAAGTTTAATTAATGCAGATGCCTTATTGTCTAACACATTCGGAATCACAATCGTTTCCACCACTTCTTTTTCTCTCACGGTATGAGACGAGGGTAGAAAGAGATGGTAACAGCGATCACGGACGGTCAGCGCGTTAGACATTACGGCCATAGGTTAAAAAGCGAGGGAATTTTTGTAGGTACTTGATGAATGGATAATATTATCTAGAGATATTTTAAGAATATTTGTTTTATTTTTAAATTAATTTGTAAAAAATAACAGTTCCAAACTCGTTGATTAAAACGTCTAAAAGGCTGACTTTATTTACTTCCACCACCAGCTCTTCCAAATCTCCACTGCTGATTATATTTCAGAGTAAAATGCATTGCTTTAGTTGAGTCGAATGTAAATCTTCAATTCTGTCCGATGCTGTGTTAAGTAATTTAATTTTCTATCACTATAGTATATTGGACCAAGACCCAGAGAGGAAACGATTTGTTGGTACTCAACGGGTATTCTTACTTCTGCGTACGTCGCACCATGAGCTCCATAGAGTGGAACTGTTCCAAGAAACGTACCTGTAAGGCAAGAGTGTTCACCACGCATGGAAAGGAAATCTTTCGAAGTTACCTAGACCATTCGCACTGACCGAATTGTTATTGCGCGGATAAATGGTGCGTTATGACACACGGCGGCCACGCCGTACAAAATACGCGTTCTTGAATCTACATAGGCACGACGACGTCTGTGCACGCGGTCAATGTGTGCGTAAGATACACAGGGG